>NC_057716.1:117220775-117271679 GCF_004010195.1 Chiloscyllium plagiosum | reverse complement strand
AAGGATGAGGGGTGACTTGATGGAGGTTTATAAGATGATCAGAGGAATAGATAGAGTAGACAGTCAGAAACTTTTTCTCCGGGTACAACAGAGTGTTACAAGGGGACATAAATTTAAGGTGAAGGGTGGAAGGTATAGGGGAGATGTCAGGGGTGGGTTCTTTACCCAGAGAGTGGTGGGGGCATGGAATGCGCTGCCCGTGGGAGTGGTAGAGTCGGAATCATTGGCGACCTTTAAGCGGCATTTGGATAGGTACATGGATGGGTACTTAATCTAGGTTAGAAGTTCGGCACAACATCGTGGGCCGAAGGGCCTGTTCTGTGCTGTATTGTTCTATGTTCTATGTTCTATAACTTAATTCTCTCCTTAACTACCTTAGTTAGCATGGTGGTTTATCCCTGTCTGACAATGTTCCACCCTTACTGGGAAGTATTTTTGCGGAGTGTCCTTAAATGTCCACCAGCAGTTGCCTATTGTCTTTCCACTCCGTGCACTTCAGCTCCCTCTTTCTTCATTTCCTTGTAATTCCCCTGATAAAAGTTAAACACAGTTGTTTCCAACTCAGTTCTTGCATTTGAACTGCAGTCAATTTGGATAAGGAAGTTCATTGAATCTGGGGCTGAAATATCTTCAACAGATTATATTAGAAATCCTGAAAATACTGTATGAAAGGAATGTAGCATAGTTTGAACTTTTGCAAGGAATGCAGCCCCCTGACAATAGAATCTTTACATTGCCTTGGCTTTTGTATTATTTACAAAATGATTTCAGCCATGGGCCTATGGTAGCAGTCTTTGTCCTGAGTCTTTGGAGTCAGGTCCCATTCTAAATTACAGTGCTATGTTCAGTACATGGTACCCAGGTACAGATTCTTCAGTACAAGTTCTCAGGAAATGAAAATAGAAAGGTAGAGAAATAGCAAGTCCAGCATTTCAGATCTTAGAAATAAATTAGAAAATAGAGAAATAAAATGTTCAGCTGGAAAAGCGCAGCAGGTCAGGCAGCATCCAAGGAACAGGAGAATCGACGTTTCGGGCATAAGCCCTTCTTCAGGCTTATGCCCGAAACGTCGATTCTCCTGTTCCCTGGATGCTGCCTGACCTGCTGCACTTTTCCAGCAACACATTTTCAGCTCTGATCTCCAGCATCTGCAGTCCTCACTTTCTCCTCAAATAAAATGTTCAGAACAACACTGCTTCCAACTCAGTCCTCTGACTCCAAAATGCGACAAGATTCACCTGAAGGTTCTCAAGGCCAGGAATCTGCTGTGGAATGATTTTAAAACAGGAAGTCCACATTGAGGTCACACTGGGCTGAAAGACCACCATGGGCTGCCAGGTGACTGCCACATCAGGCCGGGAGACTGCCATGCCAGGCTGAGAGGAAGCCTCGTTTGGGTCCTTGCTGAAGCTGAGAGTCCAGTCTGTGCAGAGGCCAAGGCCGGGAGTTCAGAACGTCACTGAGAAGAAAGAAGAGAGAAAAGAAGCACTGCAAAGAAAAGAACAAAAAAAAGAGAAACGGACAAAGTGGATGAGCTGTGTCCTACTCTGCCACCATAATCTTGGTTTGAGCTTGGTATGTGACCCTGAGGGCACTTATGTGCTTCAACAAGTATTTTTATAAAGTGTGGATGTTCTTACATAGAGAAGAGATGTAAATGCGTAATTTTTTGGTTTTGGTTGGGAATATTTTTCAATGGTATGTTTCACTGTGTGTGTTTTTATTAAATAATTGCATATTGTAGTCCCTTTAATTCAGATTTTATTAAACTCCGAGTGTATTTCAATTTGAATCTGCCACAACTTCCTGCGGCGTTGTCCCATATTTTACTGACAACAGGGTTGTTTATCAATTGAGTTCGACACACACAAGGGAACTGATGTGGTTTTTATTTAGTCGTGCCATTGAATCTAAAACGAGGACACCTGAACTCTCTGTGGATTGCCAGCCTGCTTGCCACGGATTTTTTGAGGTCACCTAAAATAGTAGCGACTGTTTCATCACAGTGGCACAGGCAGCCTTGTTTGGTTAAGATGTTACATACAATACTGGGGCAGTTGATTATGGCATTTTTGTCAGATCTATTGTCGGCAGTAAAGTATATGGCTTTGGAATTTTAGGGTTAGTAAAAAGACAGAATGTTATGATGGCGTGAAACCAAGTACAATGGGTGAGGGTGACACTGTGTCTGATCAGTACTGTAAAATGGCAAGCAAACACTACATGACATGGACGAGTTGGACCAAAGGGTCTGTATAATTCTATGACTGTATGGCAGGGCCAACCTTTTGCTTGCTATTCAGTGAACCACTCATTACAACATTGACACACTGTTAATATCTGCTCAACTATTCCTTACTTGCCCCTGTGCCTTTGTCTTCCATCATGGTTTATTCCCTTGTACAGCCTCACATCTTCACTTCCTCAAGTACAAGATAGAAAGGCTTAAATATACTTGACATATTAATGGTTTAGCCATCTATCACTCTATCTGCCTCTGATTTACTTTACCTATCACTCAATCCTCTGCCAAATGGCTTATGACTCAGGATTCTCTTGAGAACAAATTTAACCTCTTGTTGCTACTCTCCACTCTCAAACTGTTAGTTCCTTTAATTCTTTTGTCCTGCCTCCTTAACCCTTCCTTTTGACAACAAGTGCAAGAAGTTCATGGTCTCCTTTTGTTAGTAAAGTTGAGGCAGTCTGTTCTGTAGATGTTGCCTCCTCATTTCCCTTGCCCTGCAAATTAAACATTACGGGCTCTGCAATCACCATCTGCATCTTTCTCTGCTCAGTGAGTCAGTTGGGCTGAATAGCCCATTTCTGTGCTGATCGAACTTGTTCTCTGATAGAACATCTCACTTCGTGCTGTTCTATTGCCTTCTTCCCATTACTTCTTTTCTAATATACATGAATTTAGTTTTGAATGGCTTGATAGAACCTGCATCCAACTAGACCCTACCAACTCGCTGTGTAAAAACATTTTTCTTGATCAGATTTCTGGTTCTTTTTACTTATAATGTTTGTAAGATCTGTATCAGTAGCTTAGGTTAAACATTGATTTGTTTGTGAACTTGTGCACAGTCTTTGTGGACTACAGCTCAAAAGAAAGCAAAACATGGAAGGTGTGTTTTGATTTCTGACCACTCTTTTTAATTCCCTAATGATATAGTTATAATTGCTGATCTTTTTAAAATGGCTGAACAGAACCATATTTTTCTTTCTTTTAAAATATGACATTAAATGAATACCTCGATTTGCCATCGTACTATTAAGTGCCGCAAATACAAATACTGCTGTGTGAAATCACTATTATGTTTTAATCTCCTCCATCTTCCTCTCATGTAGAGTATTCAGAGCAGTTTATTTAAGCTTCGCCATGCTGTTAGAAACTGAAATTAAATCTTAGCAGAAGCTCATTGTGTGTGATCAGCCTCTTGATCCTTTCAATGTTTTGTAATTGATGGAAACGTTTCTGGCATTTGTTCCCATTGAAATAATACAGGAACACAGACATAGAATCATAGATTTGTTATTGTGAGGAAGGAGAATATTTACCCATTGCATCAGCTTTCCAAATTCACATCACACTTCGTGCAATTCTCTTGCCTTCTTGCTGTAACTGTGCATATTGGTCCCTTTCAAATAACCACCCAATTCCTTCATGCATGCCCTGATTAAATCTGCCTCCACCACACTTTCAGTCAGTATGTTCCAGACCCTAACCACTTGCAGCGTTAAACAATTTTCCACATATCACGTTTTGTTTCTTTTAGTAAATACATTCTAGACCCTCTTATTCTTGATCCTTTCATGATTTTCTTTAACTCTGTCCAGATCCCTCATGATTTTGAATATTTAAATCAAATCTCCTTTCAGCCTTCACTGCTCCAAGGAAAACAACGCAAGCACCTCCCAATCCATCCTCCCAAATGACGTGACTCATCCCTAGAACCAGTCTCATAAACCTCTTCTGCTCTGTCTACACTCTTTTCATTGCATTTGTCACTTACTCAAGTGTGATGCCCAGAACTATACTAGTTGAGGCTGAACTACGTCTTTCTCGTACTTCGGAAGTGTCCTGTTGGCTAAAGTGATTACTGATGAAGAAATCCAGCATTGCCTTCAGTGAGCGAGCAAGATTGTGGTTTACAGAGCTGTCATCACTCTTGCTCTCCTATATGGCTGTGAGACATGCACTGTCTACAGCAGACACCTCAAGGCACGGGAGCAGTAACACCAACGCTGCCTATGCAAGATCCTGTGAAATTGCTGGGAAGAAAGATGCACCAACACCAGAGTCCTTGACCAGGCCAACATCCCCAGCATCAAGGCATTGACCACCCTTGATTGGCTATGATGGGCACATTTGCATGACTGACACGAGATTCCCCAAGCACGAGATTCTACTCCCGAGGTCGAAACGGCAAGCGAGACCCATGTGGATAGAAGAAGCGCTTTAGTGATGCTCTCAAGGCCTCACTCGGGAAGTGTGGCATTCCCACAGCCACCTGGCCCAACACCATCCAAAGTGGAGGAGGAGCATCCAGGAAGACGTCAAGTATCTCAAGACTTCCCGTCAGGGAAAATATGGAAGCCAGGTGAAAACAGCGAAAGGAGTGCAATGCCATTTCCATGCTCCACATGCCCCGGATCTGACAGAGCCTGCATTAGCTGCATCGGTCTGTACAGCCACCTGTGAACATAAGCAGAGAGGAGAAGCGAGTCATCCTCGCCTGCGAGGGACTGCCAATGGTACATCCACAATGTTGTAAGTGTGTAAATTCCAGAATTTTGAGTCAATGATAGTGAAGGAACAGGGATATATTTCCAGATAGGACGGTGTTTGGCTTGGAGTGGATTTAACAAGATTTGATGTTTCCATGCATCTCCTGTCTTTCTCCTTCTGTGTGCTAGAGGGCACATATTTGGACAGTCCTGCCAAAGCAACAATGATAACTTATTACAGTGCATTTTGTAGATGAAATTGTCATGACCCTGGTGAGACTCCTGAAGTGCTAAGGACATTTTAAATTTGTTATTTACAATGATTTTTTTCTTAAAAGAGGGCTGATACAGCCAAAAATGACTGTGGATGAAAATTAAGTGGCTGTCAGAAGAGAGTGATCCACAGAGTGTTAGATCAATGGATGTGCAGGAAACTTCATGCACAGTCCTTCAAAGGAGGGAAGAGGCAAATAAAACAAAAGGACAATAATCTCTTGCAATGACAAAGATAGCAAGGGGCTGACAACCCCCGAGTCAATACCAAGCCACCTCCTGTGGATTGTGTCCCAAACTGCAGACATATTGTGTTTTCACTTTGAAGAATACATAAGGACAGGAATTAAAAAAGTCACTTTTTCAACTCTCTTGGAATGTATCAGCCTGCATTCCAACCTTAATGTGTTGTGTGAGTCACAGTAAAAGAACTAACTCCTGATCACCTCTATGTTGCAGGTACAGACTGATGGTAGAGATATTCATTGCTTGACACTGGTGTGGTGCAAATGTTAGCTGCCACTTATCATCACAAGCCTGAATATTGTCCAGCTCTTTTCTGCATTGGGGTACAAATGGTTTCACTATTTGGGAGTCATGAATGGTGCTGAACACTTTGCAATCATCAGCAAACATTCAGAAATGAATTTATGCTGGATTGGTGCAGCAGCTGAAGAGGTTGAACTGAGAACACTACCTTGAGCAACTGCTGCAGAGATGTTCTGGAGCTGATATAACTGACCTCCAGCAACCACAACCATCATCCTTTGAGTTAGATATGACTCCAAACAGCAGACGGTTTTCTCCCGATTTTCATTAACTTCAGTTGTACTAATGTTACAATTAGTTAAGTGCTGCCTTGGCATCAATGGCAGGCACCATCATTTCTCTCTTGAGTTTAAATCTAATGTCTGTGTTTGGATCAGGATTGTAATAAGTTCTAGGGCTCAGTGGGCCCCTGGCAGAATCCAGATGGATTCAGTGATCAGGTTATGGATTTAGGTTTGCTTGCTGAGCTGGAAGGTTCATTTCCAGACGTATTGTCACACTACTAGGTAACATCTTCAGTGGGTCTCAGGCAAAGCACTGCTGAAAATTCCTGCTTTCTATTTATACGTTTGGGTTTCTTTGGGTTGGTGATGTCATTTCCTGTGGTGAAGTCACTTCCTGTTCCTTTTCTCAGGGGGTAGTAGATGGGGTCTAACTCAATGTGTTTGTTGATAGAGTTCCAGTTGGAATACCATGCTTCTAGGAATTCTCGTGCATGTCTCTGTTTGGCTTGTCCTAGGATGGATGTGTTGTCCCAGTCGAAATGGTGGATCTTTCCTCATCTGTATGTAAGGATACAAGTGAGAGATGGTCATGTCGCTTTGTGGCTAGTTGGTGTTCATGTATCCTGGTGGCTAGTTTTCTGCCTGTTTGTCTAGTATAGTGTTTGTTACATTCCTTGCATGGTATTTTGTAAATGACATTAATTTTGCTTGTTGTCTGTATCTGGTCTTTCAAGTTCATTAGCTGCTGTGTTAGTATGTTGGTGGGTTTGTGGGCTACCATGATGCCAAGGAGTCTGAGTAGTCTGGCAGTAATTTCAGAGATGTCTTTGATGTAGGGGAGAGTGGCTCGGGTTTCTGTACATGTTTTATCTGCTTGTTTGGGTTAATTGCTGAGAAATCGGCGGACTGTTCATTGGGTCCCCATTCTTTTTGAATACACGGTATAGGTGATTTTCCTCTGTTCTGCATAGTTCCTCTGTGCTACAGTGTGTGTTGCATGTTGAAATAATGTTCTGATGCAGCTTAATTTGTGAATGTTGAGGGCGGCACAGTAGCTCAGTGGTTAGCACTGCTGCCTTACAGCATCAGGGTCCCAGTTCCTGCCTCGGAGGACTGTCTGTGTGGAGTTTGCACATTCTCCCCATGTCTGCATGGGTTTTCTCCGAGTGCTCCGGTTTCCTCCCACAGTCACAAAGATGTGCAGGTCAGCTAAATTGGCCATGCTAAATTGCACATAGTGTTAGGTGCATTAGTTAGAGGGAAATGGGTCTGGGTGGGTTACTCTTCGGAGGGTCGGTATGGACTGGTTAGGCCGAAGGGCCTGTTTCCACACTGTAGGGAATCTAATCTTTAAAAAAAACCTAATTTGGCCCATATCCCTCTCAACCCTTTTTATACCCATCTAGATGCCTTTTAAATGTTGCAATCGTATTGGCTTTCACAACTTCCTCTGGCAGCTCATTCTATACATGTACCATCCTTGGCATGAGAATGTTCCTTATGTCACTTGTGTATCTTTTCCCTATCACCTTAACTCTATACCGTCTAGTTTTGGACTCCCCACCCCGGGGAAAAGATCTTGTCAATTTACACTATTGATACCCCTCATGATTTTATAAATTTCTATAACGTCACCCCCTAGCCTCTGACACTCCAGGGAAAACAGCCCCAGCCTATTCAGCCTCTCCCTCCTACAGCTCAAACCCGCCAACCCTGGTAACAATCTTCTAAATCTTTTCTGAATTCTTTCAAGTTTCACAACATCTTCCCTATAGCAGGGAGACTAGAATTGCATGCAGTATTCCAAAAGTGGCCTAACCAATGTCCTGTACTGATGACTGCCTAACTCCTGTACTTTATGCATTGACCAATAAAGGCAAGCAAACCAAACACCACCTTCATTATCCTATCTACCTGTGACTCCACTTTCAAGAACTGTGAACCTCAAAGTCTCTTTTTTCAGCAATACTCCCCAGGACTTTACCATTAAGTGTATAAGTTTTACTCTGGGTTCCCTTTCCAAAATGCAGCACCTCACATTTATCTAAATTAAACTCAATCTGCCACTCTTCGACCCACTGGCCTATCTGATTAAGATCCCGTCATACTCCGAGGTAACCTTCTTCGCTGTCCACTACATCAATTTTAGTGTCATCTGCAAACTTACTAACCATACCTATTATGTTCACATCCAAATCATTTATATAAATGAGAAAAAGCAGCAGACCCAGTACTGATACTTGTGACACTCTGCTGGTCACAGGCCTCCAGTCTGAAAAGCAACCGTCCACCATCAACCTTAGTCTTCTACCTTCGAGCCAGTTCAGTATCCACATAGATAGTTCTCCTTGTATTCCATGTGATCATTCTATCCCTAATCCTCCCTTTTTGAAAATGGGTTTCAATAGTGTAAATTTCAATAATTTCAACCAAACTTTTGGCCCCTTTCACATTATTTCACGAATCACAGTATAAACCTGTTGTCAACATCCAGCACTTATTCAACAATAACTTGCTTTTGAGAAGATTTGTCGCTCAGGTTGAAGTTCTGGATGTAGGTTTGCTCGCTGAGCTGGAAGGTTCATTTCCAGACATTTCATCACCCTACTACGTAACATCTTCAGTGGGCCTCACTGCTGGCAAATGGGACCACATTTATATAGGATATCTGGTTGACATGGACAATTTGACTGAAGGATATATTTCTGTACTATATATCTCTATGACTCTAGGTTCTATCACTTTGTTGATTGAGGGTAGAGTGACTAGGTGCTTATTTGCCACGTTAGATTTATACTTTTTTTTGTGAAGGAAATCACAAGATGTACCTGTGCAATTTTTGACATTTATGCCACTATTGTAGCTATACTAAAACAGCTTAGTTATGAGTACAACACATCCTGGAGCACAGGCCTTCAGTAATATTGTCGGAATGTTATCAGGACCCATAATCTTTGCAGCATCCATTTCTCATATTGATGTGGAGTGATTTGAACTGGGTGAAGACTGACATCTATGACACCATAGCCACAGGAGGGGGTCAAGCTCTTCTATTCTGCATGGTTGAAGATTTTTTTTTAAAGTGTTTCAGCCTTGTCTTTGCAATAATGCACAGGGCTCCCACATATTGCCTGGGAGCCAATATTGAGGTTGGCAGTATTTGTGGAGTCTTCCCCTTCAGTGAGTTGTTTAATTGTCCACCACAAATTATGATTGGGATGCAGCAGGACGAGAGACCTTAGTTCTGATCCATTCATCGTTGAATTACTTTGCTTTATCTATAAGATGCTGAGTAAGCTGCTTAATATACTAGTAGTTTCACTAGGCTGATGCCTTCTTTTTGCTTCTGTGGCTTGCCCTCCTTCACCCTTCATTAAATTTAAGGTGATCCCCTGGCTTGATGGCAACAGTTGAGTGGGGATTTGCTAGGCCATGAGGTTACAGATTGCAGGTGAATACAATGTTGGTGCTGATGGCTCAGTAAACCTCTTTGGTGCCCAGTCTTGAGTTTCTAGAGTTTCTACATCCTTATAAAACTATTCCATTTGGCATAATGGTACTGCCACAGCATGATGGAGAGTGTCCTCAGCATGAAGGCAGGACTTCATTGCTGTAAGGGCTGTGCTGTAGTTACTCATATTGGTATGACCATGGACTGATGCATCTGCCACAGGGAAATCGGTGAGACAAGACGGTGAGACCAGGTTAATGATCCAGTCTAACAGCTTGATCAGTAGTGGTGCTGCTGAACCATTTTTAATGATGGACATTGGAGTCACCCTCGGAGAGTAGATTCCGTGTCCATCAGTGCTTCCCCTAAGTCAAGTTCAAAATGGAGGAATACTGATTCATCAGCTGAGGGAGTGGAAATAGGGAACCTGCAGTAGGTGCTAATCAGGAGGTTTTTTTTGTCCATGTTTGACATCATGCCATTGGCTTCATGAGGCCTGGAGTTGAGGACTCTGTGGGCAATGCACTCTAGACTGTATATGACAGTGCACCTTGGTAAGACACAACATTCTCCAATGACGGCAGTGGTGTGTGGGACAATGTAACTCTGATTTTTCGAGAATGTCAGTGTTAGGATGTTGCTTCATGAACCTGTGAGATAGCTCTCCAAGTTTTGGCATAAACCCACAGTTGTTAGTGAGGCAGGCTTTGCAGGGCTGACGGCTATTTGCACCATTGTCATTTCCTGGGTCTTAGTCAATGCCGGGTGATCCATCCAATTTCATTCCTTTCATTCGACTTTGTAGCTGATAAAAACAATTGATTGGATTACAAGGCTATTTCAGAGGGCAGTTAAGAATCAATCGCATTGTTGTGGATCTCGAGTCACTTGGAGGCCAGACCACATTAGAGTGGTAGATTTCATTTCCCTTAAGAATATCAGTGAATATTAAGAATATCAGATATTTTATCTGCAAAATTAGCAATGGTTTCATCATTAGACTAACGATTAATTCTTATTTAAATTTCACCACCTGCCACTGTGGGATTTGAACATGTGCACTCAGGGCTTTAGCCTAGGGTTCTTCTGGATTACTATTACGTTCACTACGTAATCCTGAGTATGAGTTTGAACTCACTGGAACTCACGAGTGTACCGGAAGCTACATATATTAGTACACAGGGACCTTTTCTTTCACACATATAGAGCATGTAACCACACTATGTCTCATAAAATCATACAGTACATCACATCTGGTGGAATAACCTTAAATGTAATGACACTTCAAATGTTCAGCTAAGTGTTTGTTTTTTAAAGGTTCAGAGATTACCCACCTCAACTACCTTTCCAGGGTCTGGATGGGATGCTCTTTGGAGGGTCGGTGTGGACTCGCTGAGCTGAATGACCTGCTTCTACATGGAGGGATTCTATGATTCTACTCAGACTCATGCTCACTCTGCCAGCCAAACTGTCACAAGCTATTTTTTCTAGTTCACGAAAGACAGCTTCATATTCTGCTTGTGTATTTCTAGGAACTGTAGTTACAGTGTCTACAATTTCCTATTCAGGCATTTTATAAATTTGATGCCTAATGGGTAAGGGGTGGGATGAAGCACCCCTTAATTCAATATTTACCATACTGACTTGGAAATATATTGCTGCCCCTTCAGTATTGCTGAGTCAAAATCCTGGAACTTCCGCCCTAACAACATAGTGGGTATTCCTCAACTCTAAGTACTACAGTAGTCTGTGAAGGTAGTTCACCACCATCCTAACAGCTGATGATGCCAATGATGCCCACATCCCAGGAGCAAATAACAATATATTATTCTATTATATTCCCTACAGTGTGGAAACAGGCCCTTTGGCCTAACTAATCCACACCGACCCTCTGAAGAGCACTCTATCCAGACCCACTCCCCTACATTTACTCCAACTAATCCACCTAAAACAACGGGCAATGTAGCATGGTCAATTCACCTGACCTGCACATCTTTGGACTGTGGGAGGAAACCGGAGCACCCAGAGGAAATCCATGCAGACACGAGGAGAATGTGCAAACTCCACACAGACAGTCGCCCGAGGCTGGAAAATCTATCAATGCCAAATAAACTGAGGAGCAGACAAGCCAAGTCCATGATTTTATTGCAAATATCATAGATTCCCCACAATGCGGAAGCAGGCCATTCGGCCTATCAAGTCCACACCAACCTACCAAAGATCATCATCATCATGTATATGGGGAATGGAGAAACAAATTATAAAATAAGGATAGGAAGATCAAGTATTGAGAAATAATGGCTACAGGTGGAAAAATCAGAATATAATCTACAGGAATGGGGAACTGTATATACAGTTAATAACTCTGTACTAACAGCTAAACTGCCTTAGTGGTGACATCAGAGTACATGGATCTAGACTTTAATAAGAACGTGCGAGTGAAGTTGTATTTAACTATGCTTCTGTATCTAGTGGAAATAATTAATAAGTGTTCATCAGTTTACACTGTTATGGCATCCGGTCCTCATCTGATGAAGCCACTTTGAGTCTCTATGTGATATTTTTACATGGTTGCAACAATGAGATGAAAACCCATCTTCCTTTGAAGAGAATGAAGTCTCGTTCAGTTTCTGGAACACACCTGTACACAACTGATTCCTTCACTGTTCTCAATCAATATGAAGTAATCCTGTGTATGAGTTGCCTTCTGTGTCTCCTGCATGCTCTTTGATCAGCTATCACAGAAGCCAACTTGAATAATTCCAGGAAAAAAAGTAGATCACTATTGTACAAATAGGCGTTTCTTTCTACCATTGCCATGAGGCACAGGAACTGCTAACTCTCTGCCATGGAAAGTCAATCTCATTATGGAGTCAGAACCAACATGGCTGAATTTTGCATCATTTCCTTAATTCTTGCGCTTTTAGTCAATACAGACCATGACTTCCTCAGACACAACACAGTGACACGGTGGCTCACTGCTGCCTCATAGCGCCAGGCACCTGGGCTCAATTCCACCCTCTGGCAACTGTCTGTGGAGTTTGCACGTTCTTCCCGTGTCTAAGTAGGTTTCTGCTGGGTGCTGTGGTTTCCTCCCACAGTCCAAAGTTATGCAAGTTCGGTGGATTGGACATGCTAAATTGCCCATAGTGTCCAGGGATGTGTAGGTTAGGTGCGTTAGCCATGGGAAATATCAGGTTACAGAAAAGAGTAGGGAGATGGGTCTGGATGGGATGATCTTCGGAGGGTCAGTGTGGACTTGTTGGATCAAATGGCCTGTATTGACGCTGTCAGGATTAACGTGCAAACTCCACACAGTCAGTCGCCTGAGGCGGGAATTGAACCCGGGTCTCAAGCGCTGTGAGACAGCAGTGCTAACCACTGTGCCACCGTGCCGCCCACTATATTAAAACAATAACAGCATTGGAGTCTACTAGCAAGTGGCTTTTGCAGACTTGGTTTTGCTGTTCGCATGAGGCTCCCTGAAGCTGCTATGATAATTATACAAGTGCAATGTATAAGGATGATGATTCATTAATGGGGGGAATCATTATATAACATATAAGGATGTGGAAATCAGTAACAATGCAATCTTTATTATGTCTGGTTTATTGATAGAGTATACCGTATAGACGTAAGTTTTTCAGCTAAACTATTATATCTAGTTGTTTCATGTCCATTCAAGTCTCCTGTGCCTCTGCTATGGCATTTGTGTAACCTCCCCATTTTAGGAAACCTTTTCTTGGCTAAATTGAGAAGTTGATAACCAGGTTTATCTACTTCTGTGCACATGAGAACAAGTATTCTTGTTGTATAAGTTGCTTAAGTTTAGTTGGCTGTTAATTTGAATAGGAGAAAGTGAGGTCTGCAGATGCTGGAGAAGGGCTTATGCCCGAAACGTCGATTCTCCTGTTCCCTGGATGCTGCCTGACCTACTGCGCTTTTCCAGCAACACATTTTCAGTTGTTAATTTGAATAGACCTTTGAATTTGTATGCTTTCTGAATAAGTTTTAATCATTTTGTTTAGTTTGAACTACAGTTCTAGTTGAATGTTTTTCAAACATAAAATGCATGTTTTTTATATTTTGAATTAACTTAGACTTTGAATGAATAGAAGCCTGAACATGTTTGGTTCATCCTGTTTTGATCTGTAGCTTGTCCTGATGATTGAAGCTTGGGATTTTGAATTTGAACTGTTAATTTGTAGCACTCCTCTGATTAATTTTCTAACATAACTTCAAAAATTGTGTATCATTGCCCTGGGTTGTGGTTGATGGGTACAAATGATTGTAGTGTTCATAAAAGGGATGTGAGCAAGACATTGTTCTTCTCAGATATGGTTGTCAAAATTTTGTGCAAAGGTTGTAATGATAAAATGACACATGCTGTTAAATGTGTTTTTAAAATGCCAATTTGCAGTTTTTATTTTGATGTACAATGAGAGATGATTCTTTATTCACAGAGATCATAAAACCACGTGTTTTTCCCTTATTAAGGTTTTATTCAATTTTCCCTTTTACTTATTTTAATTAATTTGCTTCCAGTAGCCTTTTGCTCTGTGCATTTCAGATCGTAACAAGTTGCTGCATTTAAGAATTTCTCCACATCTCTCCTCTCGTTCTTTTGCCAATTATTTGAATCTATGCTTTTGGATTATCCAGTTAAAAATCACACAACACCGAGTTATAGTCCAACAGGTTTAATTGAAAGCACTCGCTTTCGGAGCACCGCTCCTTCATCAGGTGGTTGTGGAGTATTTGGATTATCTGTCCTCCTTTCATTGTAGCCAGTTTATTTATATACTGTATAAAATTCACTCGTAATTTTGAACATCTCCATAAAGTCTCTTGAAACCTTTTTTTTCATTCATTTATTCATTCACGGAATGTCGGTGTCATTGGGGGAACACTATTTATTACCCATCCCAAATTGCATTTGTGTCATAGAGAACGGAAACAGATCCTTCGTACAATCTGGTCCATGCTGACTAAGTTTTCCCAAACCAAACCAGTCCCACTTGTCTACCTTTGGCCTATGTCCCTCTAAACCTTTCCTAATTATATACCTATTCAAATGTCTTTTAAATGTAGTAACTGTATCTGCATCTACCACTTCCTCTGGCAGTTCATTCTGCATACGAACGACCCTCTGTGTGAAAAGGTTGCCCCTAAGATCCTTTTTAAATCTTTCTCCTCTCACCTTAAAAATATACTTTCTATTTTCGAACTTCCCCAACCGAGGGAAAAGATCATTTGAAGAGGTGGTGGTGAGCTGTTCTGGGGAGAACCTTCCCAGCTTGTCTGGTCTCTCTGCAAATTGGACTGCCACATCTTATCTGTTAAATGTCCTTTGGATCTTGTTCAAGGTTGTACTTTCTTATTTCTACACCAGAAAGACACCAGTACATTTTATTATATTTGAACAATTTATTGATGGTTTTGTCTCCATCACTGGTGTAACATTTCTTATCTTGATGTTACTGCCGTGTAGCTACTAAATAGCAGGTGTACACCCCAATGTTTCAGAAAGAAAGCCTGGTATAGAATCAGTTATCAAGTCAAAACGTCATAGAGCTGTAAAGCACGGAAACAGACCCTGTGGTCCATCTAGGCAAAAGTGAGGACTGCAGATGCTGGAAACCAGAGTTTAGATTAGAGTGGTGCTGGAAAAGCATAGCAGGTCAGGCAGCATCCGAGGAGCAAGAAAATCTACATTTCGGGCAAAAGCCCTTCAACAGGAATGGAGGCATGGAGCCTCCAGGATGGAGAGATAAGTGACTTTTGCCCAAAATGAATTTTCTTGCTCCTCCGATGCTGCCTGACCTGCTATGCTTTTCCAGCACCACTCTAATCTAAAAACTGTGGTCCATCTCATCAATGCTGACCAGATATCCCAACCTAATCAAGTCCCACTTACCAATACCTGGCCCATACCCCTCCAAGCCCTTTTTATTCGTATGCCTCCCCAGATGCCTCTTAATTGTTATAATTGTACCAGTCTCCACCACTTTCTCTGGCCACTCATTCCACACACGCACCACCTCTACGTGAAAAAGTTGCTCCTTAGGTCTCTTTTATATCTTTCCCATTTCACCCTAAATCTATGCCCTCTATTTGTGGAGTCCCCCACCCCAGCGAAAAGACCTTATCTTTTTGAATTAGAATTAACATTAGTGTCTAAACAGGCAGGCCAAGCAAGTCCACACTGACCCTCTGAAGAGTATCCGACCCAGACCCATTCCCCTATGTTTACCCCTGATTACTGCACATCCTTGAACACTATGGGCAATTTAACTTGGCCAATTCACCTAATCTGCTTAAAATTTAGATTGTGGGAGGAAACTGGAGTAACCGGAGGAAAACCCCATAGACACGGCGAGAATTTGCAAACTCCACACAGTCACCCGAGGCTGGAATTGAACCGGGTCCCTGGTCCTGGAAGCAGCAGTGCTAACCATTGAGCCACTGTGCTGACATTTACCCTATCCATGCCCTTCATGATTTTATAAACCTCTATAAGGTCACCCCTCGGCATCCGATACTCTAGGGAAAACAGCCCCAGCCTATTCAACCTCTCCCAATAGCTCAAATCCTCCAACCCTGGCAAAATTTGTTGTAAATCTTTTCTGAACTCTTTCAAATTCCACAGCATCCTTCCGATAGAAAGGAGACGAGAATTGCATGCAATATTCCAAAATGTGGCCTAACCAGTGTCCTGTACAGCCACAATTCCTATACTCAATACTCCGGCCAATGAAAGAAAGCATACCAAATGCTTTCTTATATACCTGCAACTCTACTTGCAAGGAGCTATGAACCTGCACTCCAAGGTGTCTTTGTTCAGCAACACTCCGAAGGACCTTACCATTAAGTGTATAAGTCCTGCTAAGGTTTGCTTTCCCAAAATGCAGCACCTCACATTTATCTAAATTAAATTCCATTTACCACTCCTCAGCCCATTGGCCCATCTGATCAAGATCCAGTTGTAATCTGAGGTAATTTTCTTCGCTGTCCACTACACCTCCAATTTTGGTGTCATCTGCAAACTTACCAACTATATCTCTTAAGCTCACATCCAAGTCATTTATATAAATGACAAAAAGTAGTGGACCAAGCACCGACCCTTGTGGCACTCCACTGATCACAGGCCTCCAGGCTGAAAAACAACCCTCCACAACCACTCTCTGTCTTCTACCTTCGAGCCAGTTCTGTTTCCAAATGACTAGTTCTCCCTGTATTCTATGTGATTTAACCTTGCTAACCAGACTCTCATGGGGAACCTTGTTGAACGCCTTCCTGAAGTCCACGTAAATCACGTCCACTGCTCTACCCTCTTTGTTATTTATTCAAAAAATTCAATCAGATTTGTAAGACATGATTTCCCATGCACAAAGCCATGTTGACTATCCCTAATCAGTCCCTGCCTTTCCAAGTACATGTACATCCTGTCCCTCAGGATTCTCTACAACAACTTGCCCACCACCAACATCAGGCTCATTGGTCTGCAGTTCCCTGCCTTGTCCTTACCACCCTTCTTAAACAGTGGCACCATGTTTGCCAACTCTAGTCTTCCAGCACCTCACCTGTGACTATTGATGATACAAATATTTCATTAAGAGGCCCAGCAATCACTTCCATAGCTTCCCACAGAGTTCTAGGGTACACCTGATCAGGTCCTGGGGATTTATCCACCTTCATGTGTCTTAACACATCCAGCACTTCCTCCTCTGTAATATGGGCATTTTTCAAGGTAACACCCCACATTCTATATCTTCCATGTCCTTTTCCATAATAAACATTGATGCAAAATACTCGTTTAGTATCTCCCCCATCTCCTGCATCTCCGCACAAAGGCTGTCTTGCTGAACTTTGAGGGGCCCTATTCTCTCCCTAGTTACTCTTTTGCCCTTAATGTATTTGTAAAAACCCTTTGGATTCTCCTTAATTCTATTTGCCAAAGCTACTTCATGTCCCCTTTTTGCCCTCCTGATTTCCCTCTGCTGCCTTTGCACTCTTCTAAGGATTCACTCGATCTATCCTATCTGTACCTTATATATGCTTCCTTCTTTTTCTTCATCCTTAATTTCTTTAGTCATCCAGCATTCCCTATACCTACCGGTCTTTCTTTTCACCCTAACGGGAGTATACTGTCTCTGGACTCTCATTATCTCATTTCTGAAGGCTTCCTATTTTCCAGCCGTCCCTTTACCCGTGAATATCTGCCCCCAATTAGCTTTTGAAAGTTCTTGCCTAATACCGTCAAAATTAGCCTTTCTCCAATTCAGAACTTCAACTTTTAGATTTGGTCTATCCTTTTCCATCACTAGAGTCATAGAGATACAACAGGATCTTGACCAAATGGCCCAAAGGGCTGAGAAGTGGCAGATGGAGTTTAATCCAGAGAAATGCGAGGTTCTGCATTTTGGGAAACAAATCTTAACAGGACTTATACACTTAATGGTAAAGTCCTAGGGAGTGTTGCTGAACAAAGAGACCTTGGAGACCTTGAAAGTAGAGTCACCGGTAGATAGGATAGTGAAGAAGGCATTTGGTATGCTTTCCTTTATTGGTCAGAGTATTGAGTACAGGAGTTGGGAGGTCATGTTGCAGCTGTACAGGATATTAGTTCGGCCACTGTTGGAATATTACCTGCAATTCTGGTCTCCTTCCTATCGGAAAGATGTTGTGAAACTTGAAAGGGTTCAGAAAAGATTTATAAGGATGTTGCCAGGATTGGAGGATTTGAGCGGCAGGGAGAGGCTGAACAGGCTGGGGCTGTTTTCCCTGGAGCATCGGAGGCTGAGGGGTGACCTTATAGAGATTTACAAAATTATGAGAGGCATGGATAGGATAAATAGACAAAGTCTTTTCCCTGGGGTGAGGGAATCCAGAACTAGAGGGCATAGGTTTAGAGTGAGAGGGGAAAGAATATAAAAGAGATCTAAGGGGCAACTTTTTCACGCAGAGGGTGGTACATGTATGGAATGAGCTGCCAGAGGAAATGGTGGAGGCTGGTACAATTGCAACATATAAAAGGCATTTGGTTGGGTATATGAATAGGAAGGGTTTAGACGGATATGAGCCGGGTGCTGGCAGGTGGGACTAGATTGGGTTGGGATAACTGGTCGGCATGGATGGGTTGGACCGAAGGGTCAAACTAATAGAATTATGGTTGCTGGCCCTAATGTGCTCCCCCACTGACACCTCAGTCATCTGCCCTGCCTTATTTCCCAAGAGTCGGTCAAGTTTTGCAACTTCTCTAGTCGGTACATCCACATACTGAATCAGAAAATTTTCTTGTACACACTTAATGAATTCCTCTCCATTTAAACCCTTAATACTATGGCAGTCCCAGTCTGTGTTTGAAAAGTTAAAATCCTCTTCCATAACCACCCTCTTATTCTTACAGATAACAGAAATCTCCTTACAAATTTGTTTCTCAATTTCCTGCTGACTATTCGGGGTGTATAATATGATTCCAAGAAGGCGATCATCCTTTTCTTGTTTCTCAGTTCCATCTAAATAACTTCCTCAGATGTATTTCCGGGAATATCCTCCCCCAATACAGCTGTAATGCTATCCCTTATCAAAAATACCACTCCCTCTTCTCTCTTGCTTTCCTTTCTATCCTCCCTATAACATTTGTATCCTGGAACACTAAGCTGCCAGTCCTGTCCATCCCTGAGCCATGTCTCTGTAATTGCTATGATATCCCCGTCCCATGTTCCGAGCCATGCCTTGAGTTCATCTGCCTTTTCTATTCGGCCCCTTGCATTGAAATAAATGCTGTTTCAGTCCTACCTTGTTCTCTGCTTTGTTCCTGCCTGCTCTGACTGCTTGACTTGCTTCTTTTCTCAACTGTACCTGTCTCAGATTGATCTCTTTCCTCAGTATCTCCCTGGGTCCCAACCCTCATCTTACTAGTTTAAATCCTCCCGAGCAGTTTTAACAAATCTCCCTGCAAGTATATTAGTCCCCTTCCAATTTAGATGCAATCCATCCTTCTTGAACAGGTCACTTCTACCCCAGAAGAGATTCCAATGATCCAAAAATGTGAATCCTTCTCCCTTGCACCAGTTCCTCAGCTGCGCATTCATCTGCTCCATCCTCCTATTCCTACCGTCACTAGCTTGTAGCACTGGGAGTAATCCAAATATTACTGTTCTCGAGGATCTCCTTTTTAAATTCCTGCTGAGTTCTTTGTTTCAATGCGTACAATGACCTCCTGCTGGGCTTTCTCCGCTTTGAGAATATTCTGCACCCTCTCTGAGACATCCTCGGTTCTGGCACCAGGGAGGCAACACATCATTCTGATTTTTAGCTGCTGCCCATGGATAGTGACTAGAGAATCCCCGAACACAATCAATCACTCATTACATTAGATCCTATCTTGCTACCATAAATTTGGCTGTTGGTGCTACCTTCCCCTGAGAATCCATCACCCCCTACGTTTTCCAAACCAGCATACTTGTTTCAAATGGGGATAGCCACAGAAGACTCCTGCTCTACATGCCTATCTCTCTTACCTTTCCTGGAGTTAACCCATCTGTGTGAATGTATCTGTGCCTTTTCTCCCTTCCTATAACTGGCATCCATCACACCCCTTGGTCTTGTAAATTCTTCATTGCCTCCAACTGTCAATCGAACTGATCTATTTGATCTGTTAGGATTCACAACTAATGGCATTTATTGTAAACAGTCCCTCGACTCCCACATCTGACAAGAAGAGCATATCGGTCTACATTTTTGCTTCTTCCAGACTGAGAAAATTTGTCTTATCCCTTTGCAAAACACTGCTCCAGGCTAACTTAATAATTATGACTTTAGAGACACATCTCAATAAAACATAGAATCAATAAGAACTCTCTCTATTCACTATTGTAGATTTACAACGAGGCTACACTTAAAGCTATTCACTTATCTGTTTCTGTGCTGTGACTGCTCCCAAACAGATTACTGCAAGATCAGGTGTGAATTTTGCTGCTTGTTAAGTTTTCCTAGACTCACTCCGGTGTCCAGCGATACTTGAATTCACACAGCAAAGGCAGTAACAGTGCAGGTTCACTGCTGAGTCAATTAGCAGTGTGGGTTTCTTTCTCTCTCTCTTTCCTGTACTGATCATGTGCTGCCTTTGTCTGCCCTTCTCCCTTTTAGAACTGCCGTTGTTTTGACATTTTTGGAACTTTGGAGAAAAAACAATGCAACAGCATATTAAACAATAATTGCTGCTCCTGGAATTTGAGGAAATCACCTCCAGCACCCAAAATACCTCAAAAAAGGAGCAGCCTGTTACAGCCAGAGATTTTTCCAGTCCTCCATCTTGCATTACACAGAATCCATCCTCCCTTTTAAATGTATTTGCGTTGTGGCTTACAAGTAACGCCCGGTAAACATACTTGATTCTTTGACTAGGAAACATTGAGATGATAATTTCTTAATGGGATCTGTGCATGTCCTAGAGACATATTGGCACAGGAAGTTTCATTTTGAGACCTACTTGGATTTTAACCTTGTGACCTGTTCTCCCTTGAAATTTCATTTCAGTGTCTGGTGGTATTTGAGTTTTAATTTTGACTGTATTTGGCCGTGTGACACTAAGGCCAGTTGGTACATGAAATCTGACAGTGAGACTGACTGGGAGTTTAAAAAGAATGACTTGGATTTTGATAGAGCTTTTTTTATGACCATTAGACATCTCAAAGCGCTTCCCAGCCAATGGAATACTTTTTGAAGTCACTTTTGTAATGTAGGAAACATGGTAGGTCATCTGCACTGGGCAGATTCTGACAAACAACAATGTGAAAGTGACAGATAATCTGTTTCTTGTGATGTGGTTTGAGGGACAAATATTAAATATTAAGTTACTTTTAAATATAAAATTAAATCCTAAATATGGAGGGATAACGTCCCTGATCATCATCAAAATAGTGTTATGAATCCTTTGTATTCCCCTGAACAGTCAAATGGGACCTTGAGTTATAATATCTCATTTGAATGACAGCACTTCTTATGGTACAGCACTTCCTCAGGATTGCACTCGAGAGTCAACCTTGACTATTGTGTTCAGTGTCTCAAGTGGTACTTGAACCTGGAAAGTTGTGATTTGGAGGTGAGAGTCTCACCAACTGAGCCACAGCCAGCACAATGTTCTGAGTTGAATGCATACTTGGAAAGGAGACTGTTGCAGGGAATGGAAAAAGTACAGGGCAGTTGAACTAATAGAATTGCCTTAGCTGCACAAGCGAATGGGCTGAATAACTTCCCTCTCTGCTGCATGATTCTAACAGTGTGCTGGAACTTCTGCGCTGCCAGAATCTGTACTTAGCTGCAGCCGGAAGGATACCCTTCAGACAGTCCCCCTTACGGAAAAGCATTTTAACAACAGCAAGCTTCCCTTCTTAAGGGCAAACAGAGTTCAAAGGCTCAACTGAGACTCCTCAGCTCTGCCTTTGAGCATTCAAGATTGTTCATTTATTTTACAGGATTGACCACAAACAAAGAGTGGAGAAATGGCATTGAGTTAAGTGAAATCTCTCCATACAACCAAATTGTGCTAATTACCAAGATGAAGGTTTTCAACTAAGAATCATGGTCACAGCTGCTGTCAGACGTGGATGTCGAACAGCAGTCAGGCAGGATGTATTCTGAGGAGGTAGCCTATTGAAAGATCGAGTTCTGCTCAGTGACTGAAAGCTTCCTCATTATTAAAAGGTGAAATCATTGGATTAGGTTTTAGTTAGCTGGTATGCAGGCAAAAGCACATATTTAGATAGACAATGATTTTTAACAACTTTTCACAAACTGTTGCCTCTCTCTCCATTAGAAATTTGAATTGGGTGCTTGACCAGTAGAATGAGTGATTTTAGTTTCCGATGAATAGGAGGTGAATGAAAAAGTTATGATTTTTACAGCTGATGGTTTATCAATCCTTCGTCTTGACAGTTGATTTTTGTGGAAGTCCTATGATCAGTCAAATAAATAACATTTTTTATCTGCAGTATTATTTTCTTAGATTAATGCCAGACTAGATCAAGGAGTTTCAAAGAAGATTATGTTTCAAAGCACTGCTTTAAGTTACAATCCCAGCTGATATTAAAACTGGATAAGTCAGCTCCCAGAGTGAAACCTGGCTTGATGATTTTTAAATTATGTAGAGATCAGTTCCGAAACACATCCAGTTTCACAAGAGTCTTCCAGTGGACTCTTAACACAGAAAAAAACAGGAAAAGTCACTGTTACGTTGGACAAACGTTGATAGATTTAATCACAAACACTCAAAACGGATTTAAATTGGCACTAGTCATTTTATCCCATCAATGTATGAACAACAAAGCTCAGTAAAAATGAAGCACATTCTCCATTTTAGGCTTCTGTCTCAGCTTGGCAAGGCTACAATGAGTTTCTTGTGAATTTCTGCAGATGCATTAGATGCTTTTCTTCAGCTGATTTCTGTCCCCGAGATGCCTAAAAACTCCCAAATTAAGGTCTTTTAACTTCAGACAAACATAAGGTTCCTAAATTCAATTTCTAGAAATCTTGCTAGATATCTTACTAAGAATTTAACACTCCTGTCTCCAATGTATGTCACCTACTGACACTCTGCTGCCTTCCTAGGTTTTTCTGAGTCTCTGTACGCATCTTTGGACCCCTGTTGACACATAACAACACAGCTTTTATTTTTCTTTAATGCATAATTCTACAAACTTCTGTCTTTTTATTTCAAGGGTTGTAAGACTTCGTTAAAGTGTATCTAACACAACAAGTCTCCAGAATTGCCACCATCAAGCCTGCAAGAACAGCTCTTCAAGTGGTGGGCCGCACGGTAGCACAGTGGTTAGCACTGCTGCTTCACAGCGCCAGAGACCGGGGTTCAATTCCCGCCTCAGGCGACTCTCTGTGTGGAGTTTGCACATTCTCCCCGTGTCTGCGTGGGTTTCCTCCGGGTGCTCCGGTTTCCTCCCACAATCCAAAAAAAAATGTGCAGGTTAGGTGAATTGGCCATGCTAAATTGCCCGTAGTGTTAGGTGAAGGGGTAAATGTAGGAGAATGGGTCTGGGTGGGTTATGCTTCGGCGGGTCGGTGTGGACTTGTTGGGCCGAAGGGCCTGTTTCCACACTGTAAGTAATCTAATCTAATCTAATCTAAAAGTGAAATTAAAACCATGTATCCCTCTTTGTAACACACAAACTACTATAATATAAATGAATCTTGATGTTATACATTGTCCCAAAAAGTATGTCCCAGCTCCGTATTTTAAATTGAGCCAAACTATGGCACTTTCAAAGGTAGATTTAGATTTAGATTTAGATTACTTACAGTGTGGAAACAGGCCCTTCGGCCCAACAAGTCCACACCGACCCGCCGAAGCGCAACCCACCCATACCCCTCACCTAACACTACGGGCAATTTAGCGTGGCCAGTTCACCTGACGTGCACATCTTTGGACTGTGGGAGGAAACCGGAGCACCCGGAGGAAACCCACGCAGACACGGGGAGAATGTGCAAACTCCACACAGTCAGTCGCCTGAGTCGGGTAGTTTTGGAAATTCGGGCATGTGTACTAACTTCCTTCAGTACATTCTGGAATATTAGCCATCTAAAATTCACCATTTCGGAAGAGAAACAACTTGAAACAGATCATGTGGTAGAGCTGAAAACCAGTGATAAACCTTCCAATGGTGTTTTTACCTTAAGTTCCAAATCTCGGACTTTGAGAATTTGAATTGTGAGAAACTTCAGCTTGCATTAACTAAATTTTCAAGTTCATATTAGCTTGCAAGATACTTTAAAATCCTGCCCTGGATATCTTGCTGATTATAGTTTCTGTGTTTTATAAAGATAGTTCTGCCTTTGAGCTAAAGGGAATCATGTACTTTCTAATTTATCCTGTGGCTAATTATCTGACCCGAATAAATTATGCCTTTTGGGACAACAGTTGTGATTGCATCGTTTATAAAAATAGGACTTCACTTTCAAGTTACAAGTGAAAAATTGAAAAATACGATTCCCCTGCCACAAGCCTGTCTGTGGTGGCTCAGTGGTTGGCACTGCTGCCTCACAGCACCAATGACCCGGGTTCAATTCCAGCCTCTGACAACTATCTGTGTGGAGTTTGCAAATTCTCCCCGTGTCTGCATGGGTTTCCTCCGGGTGCTCCGGTTTCCTCCCACAGTCCAAAGATGTACAGCTTAGGTGAATTGGCCATGCTAAATTGCCCATAGTTTTAGGTGCATTAGTCAGTGGGAAATGGGTCTGGCTGGGTAACTCTTCAGAGGGTGGATGTGAATTTATTGGACCAAATGGCCTGTTTCCACACTGTAGCGAATCTAATCTAATCATAACAAGCCGTAACACAAACCTATTTTATTCCATCTGAGTGTCTGACTTCTTTTAGATTCTTAATTTCGTTTGTCAATGGATGTGTTAGACCAAAATTATAAAGCTCCACTTTTGATGTGTAATCTCGCTGGGCATCAGCCAGGAACAGATAGAGAGCCACAAGATTACAACTCTGATTCTCAAACCTGTACTCCCCAGTAGTGAGATTCTGAGTTATGCTAACAATTCTTGTGTATCTTTTAGTCAACCTCAACTGTATCCAGCCTGTCTGCTGTTAGATGGCAGGCACTTCAATGCACAGCAAGCTTCCAAAAACAAAAATGAAATAATGTTTAATTTGGATCCAAATTTGGTTTTGTGATAGAGGGCAGAGGATTGTAATAAAAGGCTGTTTGGGTGTGCAGTGGTGTACCACAGGGATCAGTGATGAGTCCCTTATTTGTGATTATTCATAAATGATGTCGATGAGTGTGTGTGTTTGTTTGTTTTTGTGGTTGGGGGGTGAGGTGGAGACGGAGAGGGTTGGGAGTGTTTGTTATGATAAGTAAGTTTGCAGGTTACACAAAGATTGCCAGTTGTTTGACAAGGAGGTGAAAGGTGTTAAGTTACAGGAGGACAAACGGATTGGCAGATGGGCAGATCAGTGGTAGATGAAACTTAACTCTCATCAATGAGAGGTGATGTATTTTTAAAGCAGGAACAATACAAGGGAGTGGTCAATGATTAACGAGGCACTAGAAAGTTCAGAGGACAGAGGCATCTGGGGATGTTCATTTGCAGATCCCTAAATGTGACAAGACAGGTTAACAGGATAGCTGAGAAGGCATACAGGATGCCTGCACTTACCAGTCATGGCATAGAATATAAGAGTATGGAGCTCATGTTGGAACTGTACAGAACTTTAGTGAGAATTAGAATTACATTTATTGTCATGTATACTCAAGTACAGAAGTACAGGGTGTACGGTGCCATTCCTGGTGCCAGCTTAGGTACCAAGGTACCTCGGTACAAAACCAAAAATAAAGAAATAAGTTGTAAGTTCAATATTCCAGTCCTTCTATAGTCATGGGCCTTGCAGTCACTCGCATTGGGCTTTCCTGAGGCCTCAAATGGTGAACTGTGTGCAATTCTGGTCACCATACTATAGGAAGGATGTGAGGGGGTACCACAAGGTTCCCTACGATAGTTGCGAAACCTATCAGATGGAATGGATCAGTTGGAGCGACAGTTAGAGGCAATGAGGAATTTACAAGAGATAGGAGGTGTGATGGAGTATTCCAACGATGAAGATAGACTAGTTAAGCTTGAGTTGTTTACTTTGGAGCAGAGACATTTGAAGTTGAACCCAATAGGGGTGTCTAAGATTAGGAGTCATACAGACAGGGTGAATAGAAAACAGCTGTTCCCCCCTGAGGTGAAGGGTCAGTAACAAGGAGGTATGTTTTTAAAGTGAAATCTGAGAGGTTTAGAAGTGATTTGAAGAAACTGTTTTCCACCCAGAAAGTGTTTGGAATGCACAGCCTGTGCACAGTTGAGGTGGGAAACCTCACAACTGTTAAAAGATACCTGGATGAACATTTGAAATGTCGTAACAAATGGACTGAGTATGGGAAAGTGGAACTCGTGTAGGTTGTAGCATATTTCTGGCCCCACAGACTCAATAAGCCAAAGGACCCCTTCTATGCTCTAAAGTACAGTCCTATTCTATTCGGACTCAAGTTTAAGCTTATGTTTCTAATAGTCCATAATGGTCACTTTCACGTCAGACGAGGAAATTGGTCAAAGCTGAATGGTCAAAGCCTCAAAAATGTCCTTTTAAGTGTGACTAGTAAACTTTGGTTTTTGTAGCAAATATTATATAGAATGTGCTTTAGTAAAATCATATGACCGTTATGTAGTGAACTTACAGAGCAGAAGACTGATAACACAGATCGTAACAATTCAAACTTTTTTATCTGTGAGTTGGCCAACACAGTTGATTTTGCTATAACGCACGTTTTTTTCAACGCGACTTGGCTGTATCGCAATTGAAGAATTTAGATTGTTATTTATAGAACACAATAACGTGATTCTGGTCCCATTGGTTTAATTGGTGCTGCTATTACATGATTTTCTTCTAACACAGGATTGCACGGGAACGGAACTCTTGTGTTACATCAGAACAGATTGTAACTTCAAGTAAGTGATTTTTAAAAATATTCAATCATGGTGATACTGGCTAGGCCAGAATTTCCCGCCCCAAGGACAGTTAAGAGTCGACCACATTGCTGTAGGTTTGGAGTCACATGTCGTCCTTAAGGAAACAGATGGGTTTTCCTGACAGTTGCCAACAGTTTAATTAGACTCCTAATTCCACTGTCTGGCATGGCGGGTCCCCAGAAAATTACCTGGGTCTTTGCACTAACAGTCTGGCAATATTACTAATGGGACATCAGTAACAGTAAAGAGGAAATTTCAAGCTTTAAAAGAAAAATCAACTGTCACATAATTTGAATTGAATAACTTCAAGTTGGAAGTACAAACAATATGGAGATCCTGTTTAGTCATGAACTAGGGAGTTTTGTGTGTTAGATTCAATAGACAATAGGTGCAGGAGTAGGCCATTCTACCCTTCGAGCCTGCACCACCATTCAATATGATCATGGCTGATCATCCTTAATCAGTATCCTGTTCTTGCCTTAACTCCATAACCCTTGATTCCTCAATCCTTGAGAGCTCTATCCAACTCTTTCTTAAATGAATCCAGAGACTGGGCCTCCACTGCCCTCTGGGGCAGAGCATTCCACATAGCCACCACTCTCTGGGTGAAGAAGTTTCTCCTCACCTCCGTCCTAAATGGTCTACCCCATATTTTTAAGCTGTGTCCTCTGGTTCGGCACTCACCCATCAGCGGAAACGTGTTTCCTGCCTCCAGAGTGTCCAATCCTTTAATAATCTTATATGTCTCTTTCAGTGTAAGGTAATCCCGCCATTTCAGGAATTGACCTCGTGAACCTACGCTGCACTCCCTCAATAGCCAGAGTGTCTTTCCTCAAATTTGGAGATCAGAACTGCACACAGTACTCACCAGGGCTCTGTACAGCTGCAGAAGAACCTCTTTGCTTCTATACTCAATCCCTCTTGTTATGAAGGCCAGCATGCTATTAGTCTTCTTCACTACCTACTGTACCTGCATTGAGATTTACAGCACACAGAGTGGCCATTTAGCCCATTGTGTATGAGCCAGTTATAAACAATTACTATTCTAACTCATCACATTTTGCAGCACTTGACCTGTAGTCTTGTATGCCTTGACATCACAAGTGTACATATAAATACTGCTTAAATGTCATGAAGGTTTCTGCCTCTGCCATCCTTGCAGGCTGTGAATTCCAGACTCCCAGCAACCTCTGATGAGAAAGATTTACCTAACATCATGTCTCAACCTTTTGGGCCTTACCTTAAATCTATGCCCCAGTCATTGATCTCTCTGTCAAGGGGAAAGTTTCTTCCTGTCTACCTTGTCTGTGCACCTTATGATCTTATGCATTGATCATATCCTCTCTTCATCTCCCATACTCTGAGGAAATGAACCCCAGTCTGTCCAATCTCTCTTCATAACTGAAATTCACCAGCCCATGCAATATCCTGAGGTTAATAGATTTCACTGGAGATTTATTTACTTGTTTGTATATTGATAGAAGTGTTGATGGTAAAACAAAACTTAGATAGGCCTTAAATGCTGAAAATGAATTTTAAAAAGAACAGTATTACCTGGTGATTACATAGAATTTACAGGACAGAAATAGGCCACTTGGTTCAGTTTTTACATGTTCCACCTGGACTTTGTCTCACCATATTAGCATATCCTACCATTCCTTTCTCCTACTATTCCTTCCTCCCCTTGGCATACATCTGTGCTATTCATCTCCCTTCAGCTACATGGTAGTGCTGAAGTGAGAAATTCTGATTCAGTGTATTTTTGGCAGTTTGGTTACATGGCATATGAACTGCAACAATGGGGTTCTTCAGTCTGTGCCATGCAACATGTTGACAGTCAGTGCTGTTTACCTGTTAGGTTAAACGGCACTCTGTGGCTTTCAGTGGTAACTGTGAAGGATGACGCCACTTCTATTAAGTGATTAAAACGGAACACTAATCAAATTAAGTTCATGATGCTGTGGTCATTTTCCTTTTCAGAATTGCCACCTTGTCAGGTTAGTTGTCAAATGTTACACAGACTTAGAAAGTGACAGCCATAATTGCTAGTTATCCCCTAGATAACTGAAAAAAATAGCTCAGTGTCACTAGAAAGGTTAATCTGATGTTCTAATTTGATGGCGTATAATTGTTTCTGCTCCACTAACTTAATGCTCAAAACACAGTACCAAAGCCATGAGGTAGTTATGAAAGTTCAAGCCTAATTATAGATGCGCGAGTGAATTTTTCCTCCACTGTTCTAAAACTCGAGATAAAATCTAGTGAAGTCCTTGGACTTTGTGTCAAAGCATTTCCTTCAGTGCTGGAATGATGTTGAACTTTCATAGATCAGAGTGTGCAGTACAGGATCATGTTGCTATCCTGAGATGTCGGCATAGCTGCTAAGGCTGATTCCCAGTTACCTTTACAAAGGTGGTGGGCAGTCGTATTGTTGAAGTACTGCAGTCCATACAGTGATTCGTAGCAGACTAATGACTGAAAATTTACAATTTACACCTGATAACAAATTGCAAATTTTATAAATGTTACAGAGGACTATGATAAATTTTTTAAAAAGACATGCAGAATAGGGCTATTCGTAACATTATAGGCAAGTACCGGATTACACATTGTAGTAAGAGGAATCAGAAGATCACTTATTGTTTGAAAAATGAATCTAAATGACCTCAAAGAACAAAGGAAGGGTACAGATTCACAAATCATTAAAGATTTAAACAAGAAGTTTTGAGAGGGATGCAATTTGAAATCAGTGAAGTTTTGAGGGAATTAAATAGACTTTACTGTGCACTTTTGTGCTCTCTGTATCATAGTAAGGGGATAACAGCACTAGGGACAAAAAACAAAGATGATTTACAGTGATAATGCCACACTGACAGGATACAACTCTCCACAGAGACTCAACTAGCTGGAAAAAGAAAACTGAGAAGTGACCTGAAAAAAGGATGTTAAAATGTTGTAGGTGGTCATTGCAGTTGACAGAGTGACTATGTTTTAAAACCAAGAGTTATATATATAAGGTAGCTCATAGATTTTTAATTAGTAACGGGTTGAAGGGTACTGTAGAGTGCACAGGAAAGAGTAGTTGAGGTTGAAATGAGATTAGCCATGATCATATCAAATGGTGGAGCTGGCTCAAGGGATTGAGTTGTTGACTGCTGCATGCTAATATGTATATTCTTATGTTCTTAATAGTAATTTTTAAAACCCAATTGATTAATGGGAATGTGGTTATATGAGGATAGAATCGATAAAAAAATGGAGTTGGAAAGGCACAGCAGGTCAGAAAGCATCAGAAGAATGGCATGTCTTTGCTTAGCCTGTCCCAGGATAGATTTGTTGTCCCAGTCGAATTCCTAGAGGCCTGGCACTCCAACCACAACACCATAAACAAACACATAGAGTTACAAAGATGTTGCCAGGATTGGAGGATTTGAGCTATAGGGAGAGGCTGAATAGGCTGGGGCTGGTTTCCCTGGAGAGTCGGAGGCTGAGGGATGACCGTATAGAGGTTTACAAAATTATGAGGGGCATGGATAGGGTAAACAGGCAAAGTCTTTTCCCTGGGGTCGGGGAGTCCAGAACTAGAGGGCATAGGTTTAGGGTGAGAGGCGAAAGATATAAAAGAGACCTAAGGGGCAACTTTTTCACGCAGAGGGTGGAACGTGTATGGAATGAGCTGCCAGAGGAAGTGGTGGAGGCTGGTACAATTGCAATATTTAAGAGGCATTTGGATGGGTATATGAATAGGAAGGGTTTGGAGGGATGTGGGCCGGGTGCTGGCGGGTGGGACTAGTTTGGGTTGGGGTATCTGGTCGGCATGGACGGGTTGGTCTGTTTCCATGCTGTACATCTCTATGACTCTCTGACTCTCTGTATAGGTTTGGTGAATTGGCCATGCTAAATTGCCTGTGGTGTTAGGTGCATTAGTCAGGGTGAAGGTAGGGGAATGGGTTGCTCTTCGGAGGGTCGATGTGGACTTGTTGGGCCGAAGGGCCTGTTTACACACTATAGGGAATCTAATCTTTACAATCTCTCTGGAAAAGCCCAAGGACAATCTAACCTTGTTAAAAGAGCAGTTTCGTTGCAGGTTTCTCTGCAACCGCCAGGAAACTCACTCACTCTCTGTTCTCTGTATTAAGCCTCTTAAAACTTGACAAAGCTAGTTTATCTTTCCTTTGGCAGATATTGCAGTTTGTGTCTTTGAATTGGGCAAGTCAAAGACTTTTTAAAGAGGAATCAGTCACCATCTGCCTCTTGAAACCCAGCAGGGGCATTTGGAAAAAAGAGGATCAAGGAGAAATCTTTGGAGCAGCAAGAACCAACCCAAGAGATCTTGTGAATAAAGACTGCAGAACTGCTTTTCTAGTTTCCCTCAACTTATATGATTTTTGTCCCCATCTGTGTTTGCTTCTCTGTCTATGTATATAAGGCAGACTTTATTAGAGATATAGAGTTTTAATCATATAAAGTTAATTTAATTTAATCTGAAAACAGCAATCACTCCTTTTTGCAGGTAATGCACAAGAACCTGATCCATGCTTTCTATCAACCTGAGTCTGAAAATTAGGCAGTTTGGGGTTTTTGAGTGTCTCTGATGTCTGTGGGAAAAGGGGGGCTTAATTTCCAGTGCGCTACTCCAGTGAGTCGTGACAGTTGATGGAGTGAAATCAAAATAGGTTGGATGGAGATTTGTGCGGGTACTGGCATAGAAAAAGTGAGCCAAGTAGCCTGTTGGTGGGTTGTGGGATCTCGAATGTCTTAGAAGGCATAAAAAAGTACTGCAATTGTAAAATTCCCACTTTCTCTGTACACAGTAGCCAAACAGGATCACCTGTGTGGCTAAGAATTTTTTTTTTTAAGATTACTTACAGTGTGGAAACAGGTCCTTCGGCCCAATGAGTCCACACCAACCTGCCGAAGTGCAACCCACCCAGACCCATTTCCCTACATTTACCCCTTCACCTAACACTACAGGCAATTTAGCATGGCCAATTCACCTAACCTACACATTTTTGGATTGTGGGAGGAAACCGGAGCACCCGGAGGAAACCCACGCAGACACGGGGAGAATGTGCAAACTCCACATAGAGAGTCGTCTGAGGTGGGAACTGAACCTAGGTCTCTGGCGCTGTGAGGCAGCAGTGCTAACCACTGTGCCACCGTGCTGCCCACTAATTTTTGAATATGCTTTATCTGGAATTGAGAGCAGTAACCTGATTAAAAGTCAGGACTGGATAATTCATATGGAATTATCATGCTTGAAATGGTCTCCTGTAACATAGTCCTGCAATTCCCGCCTCAGGCAACTGACTGTATGGAGTTTGCACGTTCTCCCCGTGTCTGCGTGGGTTTCCTCTGGGTGCTCCGGTTTCCTCCCACAGTCCAAAAATGTGCAGGTCAGGTGAATTGGCCGTGCTAAATTGCCCGTAGTGTTAGGTTAGGGATAAATGTAGGGGTATGGGTGGGTTGCGTGGACGTTTTGGGCCGAAGGGCCTGTTTCCACACTGTAAGTAATCTAATCTAATCCAATCAAACTGTGGGTTTGATATTTTTAAGGATTTTGCTGGGATAAAAGAAATAATGTGAAATCTAGTGCCATTTTACTTAGTTTACAATTTTTCTATCTGTACAAAATAAAGTCTTGCCAGTTTCTTTGTTGTATTTTGGGATGAGACATGAAATAAATGAAAGGCACAGCAAGTTAAAATTTAAAATGAAAGTTGTTGACATGGTAGATTTCAGAATGTTTCTTATTGCTGCATGAAAGTGGTGTGCTAGCTCTGACCCTTGAATTGAAGCGTTTTGCTTTGTGTTGTTTCAGCATTAATGTGAGATGCTGTCCTCAGTAGTGTACAAAGTGTATCATATATAGTGAGAGCATTCTTTCCTGAGGTGAGCAGTAACTTTGGCTCACAATACAAAACTTTCAACTTTTAAGTGACAAAATGTTACTAGATACTTCACAGAGGAGATAACTGACTTGCTAGAGTGTTATGAGTGAACTTATGAGAGTGAATTCTTAAGGTATGAGGAATGAGATCATTATTGATAGATGGTTGTGGAGGAACAGGAGGTTGAATAGGTTTAGAGTAGAGTGCAAGAAGAAGAGGGTTAATGTAGTGGAGAGATTTGCAAATAAATACACAGGTTGGAGGAATGTGATGCACTGATATTGGTGAGGACATGGGAAACAGGAGAAGATGTGGACAAATGAAAACAGAAATTTCTGGAAAAGCTCAGCATGTCTGGTAGCATCTGTGGAGAGAAATGAGAGTTAATGTTTTGGGTTAAGTGACCCTTCCTCAGAAGATGTGGGCACTGAAGTTTCTGCATTGTTGTCCTTGAAGTCAGATTGGAGGCAAGAGCACTGGATTATTTGAAACCAGAAGTCTGATAGATAGGAAAACCTGAAAGTAAGAACTAATGTAAGGGCAGAGGATAGCAAGGGCGAGAATAATAAAGTTGGCAGTGGAACAGCCTTTGGAGCATGGTACAGTTCCCTTTGAGCTTGTGACGGTGCCACTCAATGAGATTGTGGTTTGTCTGAATCTGAACTCTATCCAGCATAATCCTTTTAATATGTCGAAAAGCTCTATTGATCTTGGATTTAAGCTTTATTATAAGCACACATCTCCTCCTCCTTGAGTCAGGTAGTTTGACAGAACTTGTACATGTGAGTTTGAGTTGGCCCCTCAAACCTGCTCCAACATTCAGTAAGATCATGGCTGATCTGATGATAATCTCAATTCCCACTCACCTGATCACCTTTCACCACCACCATCTCCGCCACACCCCACATATTTCTTCCTACAGTACATATTATACCATTGATCTTTATGTCATCAGCGAACTTGAATATATGACACTGTTATGTTTCCTCAGTCCTTAATAAATAAAGTAAATCTTTGAGGTCCCAACAGAGGTCCCTGGGAGTCACTAACATTTTCTTGCAACTCAAATTTAGGGACCAGAGGAGACCATTTTTGGTTCTTGAGCCTGTTCTGCCATTCAGTGAAATTACGGCATATTTGTGTCTTATTTATGGACCTGTTCTTATCCAATATCCTTAATTCCTTTTAACAATTAAAACTCAATCTCAGTTTGAAAATTAATTGACTCATCATCAATTTCCATTTGTGGGAGAGAGTTCCACACTTCTACTTGCCCTTCTTATTTTCAATCATGAAAAATCTAAAGCTGTAATTTTTAAACTCTGCCCCCTGAATTCCCCAATTATTCTGATGAACTATGCTGCTCGCCCTGCAAGGCCAGTGTATTTTTTCTAAGAGGTGGTTCACAATGTCCACGTGTAATTTAATCCGAGTTTTGTAAAACTGAAGCATGACCTCAACCTGCTTGTGTGACCCTGTGAAGGCTGCCAATTTCCCACATTCTTCTCCCACGCATTCGAAGTAATGGACCAATATTTCAACTGCAGGTGTTACTGCCAAAAGCTAAATAAGGCTCCAGTCACTGCTTTCACCATCATCAACCTATTGGCTCAGAGCCAACCTGATCAAGAGTGAGCCAGACTCCAAAAACTCTGGTGTCACTTTAGACTGCTGCCTCATGCACTGTCCAAAAATGCAATAATGCCAAGATTGCTACCTGATCCGGGAAGAAATTGGCACAGAGTCAAAAAGATTAAAGAGGTAAATATGTGGCTCAAAGACTGATGTGGGAGAAGTGGGTTTGAATTCATGGGACACGGGCACCACCAGTACTGGGGAACGAGGGCGCTGTTCTGATCCGACAGGCTCCACCTATATCATGCTGGGGCCATGTTCCTAAGGAATTGTATAGCTGAGCTGTGGATACAGCTTCACACGAAACAGTGAAGAGGTGGTTTCAGTTGCATGGAATATTAGAAGATAAAGGGTAAACGAGGAAGGCTGGATTGCGGGTAAGTGATGGGGTTGATTGTTTGCAGAAATAAAAGAAGGGCCAGAATGTGTGGGAGTCATCTTGCACCAAGGAACCATAAAAGTGTCAGGAAATTCGTTAATGGAACAGGCTTAGAGATTTTGTTAATAAGTATTCAGAATGAAGTGCATGACCTGACGGTACAAGTCAAGGGAATTATGGAAACATGGTTACAAGGAGTTTGAAAACTGGGTACTTAATATTCAAGGATTTTTGACCTTTCAGAGAAACAGGAGGGACTGAAAAGGTGGTGGGCTCGCACGGTTAATCAGAGATGAAATGAAGACAGTTGTGAGAGACTATCTAGGCTCAGATGATGTAGAGACCATTTGGGTGGAGGTAAGAAACAGCAAGGGAAAGAAGATATTGGTAGGAATAGCGTATGGATCCCCAAACAGTACAAACTCTGTTGGAAATGTTATAAATCAACAAGTAATATCATGTTTAAAAAAATCAAGCAATTGTTAAGGGTGACTTTAATCTTCATGTTGGTTGGTTGTTCTAATTTCAAATAAATTAGAAAGGCAGCTACAATAACAAATCCATCGAGTCAATAGGTATAGTTTCCTAGAGTAGTATGTTATGGAGTTAACCAGGGAGCAAACTGTTTTGGATCTGGTAATGGGTAATGAGGCAGGTTTAATAAATTACCCCAGAGAAAAAGATCCCTTTGGAAGTAGTAATCCTTACATGATGCTTATCCCAATTTATTTTGGGTAAGTTGAAATCACTCGTGTAATTGCCCAATTTATTATTCTTACACACCTCTGTGAACATATTTGGTCCTCTTTTTCCTGCTAACTCTTGGAAGGCTTATAATACACTCCCTGTAATGTGACTGCCCTATTAACATTCCTAATGTCTACCCACAAAGTCTCATTTGAGGACCCTTCCAAGATATCTTAATTAATAATGTGACTCCTGCACCCTTTTTACACCGTTCTCAGTCTCTCCTAACAATCCTACATCCTGGAATGTTGAATTGTTAGCCCAACACTTCCCTCAACCATGTTTCTTTGGCAACAATATCACACTTCCATTTGTCAATCTACGCCTTGAACTCATCAGCCTCACCTATTATACTCCTCGTGTTAAAGACCATCCAGCCTTGCCTTACGTTAGTCATGGTCTTTTCTCTGACCTTTTGTTAGGTATCCATAAGGCCATTAAAAAAAACAGGAGTGAGTATTTCAGACCCTCAAATCTACTCCATCATTCAATAGGATTATGGCTGATCTGACGTTCCTTATATCCACTTTCCTGTGTTTTCTGATGTCCAGCATCTGCTGTTCTTTCAGACCTGCTTGGACTTGGCCGTTTAATTTGAATGTGGACTGTAAAGTTTCAAGGCATTACATACAAAAAGAAGACACCCACCAATTAAATCCTATTCCTCTAGCTGAAAAGATTAGCATTCTGTTTGTCTTTTTGATTGTAGTCTGTACCTGTCAATAATATTTCAATGATGTCTGCTTGGATCTCCAAGACAGAGTGTTAGGGAATTCTGACAGCTATTGATGGTCTCTCTTTGAGCATCCAGTGATTCTGGCTTTTTACCATTTCAGGGGTATCTTGCTCTGTCCTTATGGGTGTAAACTGGGCAACCTCACATTTTCCAACATTTGAATCCATTTTCTGCACTTGAAGTAACCAACCTTTCGTAGAATTGGTTGGGGCTTGAAAAGGGTTGACTGAGCTGACAGCAAGTCTTGAACTGACCACTTAGGGAATTGGCTGTTGGAGGTAAGTTAGTCATTCAGGCGGATGGACAGGTAGCATTGGATTGTTTTCGAGGAAGGGAATGGTACTCTGTAGGGTGGGCGGTATATTAGATTAGATTCTGTACAGTGTGGAAATGGTCCCTTCGGCCCAACAAGTCCACACCGACTGTCCGAAGAATAACCCACCCAGACCCATTCCCCTACCCTATATTTACCAGTGACTAATGCATCTAATACTATAGACAATTAAGCATGGCCAATTCACCTCACCTGCACGTGGATTATGGGAGGAAACTGGAGCACCCAGAGGAAATCCACGTAGACACTGGGAGAATGTTCAAATGCCTTTAATAAACACATTTTTCAGTCTATCTTTGACCATTTGATATCCCTAGCCTACATAAAGATTAAAATTCTGTTTGTTTATTACATTGTCATTATTACGAGCTCCAATTATTTATTGCTTAATACTTTGTCCAACTATTGTCAAGGAACCTATAACAATTTCCATCAGCATTTTCTGACTCATGTCATTTTTAATCCGTCCTCAGTGATTCTGTTCCCTCCAGACTGAGCTTTCGGGAATTGATGGGCCATTGATGATCTGTGAGCATTGGGGCAAAGCCAGAGGTGGGTTTCTGAATAGCTGGCTCAGGAAGGGATAATAGCATAAGGGAGGTAATCATGGGAATAAGCTTGTTGAAGGCACAATGGTGAGATCAGTTACAATTATGGGGTAATCTCTGCTTTATGATTGAAAATAAATTCAAGAAGTCCTCATATTACTTAAGCATTTTGACAGACTGAACACAGGAGTCAGATGTTTTTAAACCCTTTTGTATTTGAATCCTTCAGTTTGATTTTACTCTGTGTAAAGTACATGGCACAGATGATGAAAGCTTCACTGAGGGACCACATTGTGATAATCAGGATGGTGCTTTTAATTTGATTTATCATAATGGCAAATACTTTTAACATCATTATAAATTTGTGTGTCAGGGATAAGAGCTTCTGCCCAAAGCTAGACTTTATAATTGTCAATCATAACATATTAAGCAAATAAATATAAATGAGAACATGCTTTGTGATTTAATTATAATCAATTTATTCTTAGATTATGGAGTACTTCTTAAAAGTTGTTGTTTGAAAATCCTAGTCAGCCAGGGAGAAATGCCTTATATGGAATTTTAAATGTCAATAATTTGTTATTTCACCAAATGACCTCTGGAAGTTGCATTGCTCAGCTCTGACAGAGATTTACTGACTATTTGCATCATTTCACAAACAGTGACTGGGTCTAATGGATTTTCCAAGATTTTCCTTTCTTTTCTTGAGACTGGGTGTCTCAGTACTGGATAGAAATCAGAGCACAACCAAAGGCAGGATATGATGCAAAGACATTCTGTAGTCTGTCTCAGCAATATTCCTCAAGTGCGCTTGAACTCACTTTGGAGCATCAGCGATGCTGAGGAGGTCGTGGATAGCACATTTAACGATTGGTCACACCGCACCTTAGGATTGCTGAGGGAGAAAGGGAATGGGTGACAAAAAGGCAGAGAAAGAGCAGGAAGGCAGCACAGGTGTCCCCTGCGGTTATCTCCCTCCAAAACAGGTATACTGTTCTGGATACTGTCTGGGGAGATGGCTCAGCAGGGGAAGGCAACAGTGGCCAGGTTTGTGGCTGGCTCTGCTGTTCAGAAGGGCGGGAAAAAGAGTGGAAGAGCTATAATGATAGGAGATTCAATTGTAACGGGAGTAGATTAGCATTTCTGTGGTTGAAAACGAGACTCCCGAATGGTATGATGCCTCCCAGGTGCACAGGTCAGGGATGTCTGAGATTGGCTGCAGAACATCTGAAGGGGGAGAGTGAACAGCCAGTTTTCGTGGTGCATATAGGCACTAATGATAAAGGCAATAAACAGGATGAGGTCCTACAAGCAGAATTTAGGGAGTTAGGAGCCAAGTTGAAAAGTAGAACCTAAGAGGTAGTAATCTCAGGATTGCTACCAGTGCCATGTGCTTGTCAGAGTAGAAATGAAAGAATAGGCAGGATGAATGCATGGCTTGAGAGATGGTGCAGGAGGGAGGGATTCAGATTTTTGAGACATGGGGACAGGTTCTGGGGGTATGGGACTATTACAAATTGGATGGTCTACCCCTGGGCCGGACTGGCACCAATGTCCTTGGGAGTGCTTTTGCTAAAGCTTTTGGGAAAGGTTTAAACTAATGTGGTGGGGAGGATGGGAACCAAATGAGGAGATTAGTGGATTGTACGGAGGTATTAGAAGTGTAAGGAACTAGATGAAGTCGGCATGAAATAGGAAGGGTGTAGTAACAATGTTGGGGCTGGACTACAGGCCTCCCAACAGCGAGAGTGTGATTAAGGTACACATATATGAACAGATTATGGAAAGATGTAGGAGCAACAGGGTAGTGGTGATAGGAGATTTTAATCTTCCCAACATTGACTGGGGAAGATTCTAATCTTCCCAACATTCACTTAGTGTTAGAGGTCCAGATGGAGCAAAATTTGTAAGGAGCACCCAGGAGGGTTTTCTCGAGCTGTATGTAAATAGTCCAACTCGGGAAGGGGCCATACTGGACCTAGTGTTGGGGAATGAGCCCAGCCAGGTGGTTAAGTTTCAGTAGAGGATTACTTTGGGAATAGTGATCACAATTCTGTAAGTTGAGAGTACTCATGGATAAAAACGAGTGCTGAATTAAGGAAAGGCCAACTACAGCAAAGTTCAGCAGGAGCTGGGGAATGTGGATTGGAAACAGCTGTTTGAAGGTAAATCCACATTTTGATATGTGGGAGGCTTTGAAAGAGAGGTTGATTAGAGTGCAGGAGAGACATGTCCCTGTGAAAATGAGAGATAGAAATGGAAAGATTAGGGAAACATGGATGATGTGTGAAATTGTGTGACTATCTAAGAGGAAAAAGGAAGATTACATAAGGTCTAGGTGACTGAAAATAGACGAAGCTTTGGAAGAATATTGAGAAAGTAGGACCAATCTGAAATGAGGAATTAGATTGGATTCCGTACAGTGTGGAAACAGGCCCTTCGGCCCAACAAGTCCACACCAACCCTCTGAAAAACAAACCACCCAGACCCATTTGCCTCTGACTAATGCACCTGACGCTATGGGCAATTTAGCATGGCCAATTCACCTGACCTGCACATCTTTGGACTGTGGGAGGAAACCGGAGCACCTGGAGGAAACCCACGCAGACACGGAGAATGTGCAAACTCCACACAGTTGCCTGAGGTTGTAATAGGAGGAATAGGAAGGTGCTGTGAGGCAAAAGTGTGAACCACTGAACCACTGGAATTAAGAGGGCTAAAAGGGGTCATGAAATATCTTTAGCAAACAGGGTTAAGGCATGCTTTCCTTCATTGGACAGGGTACTGAGTACAAGAGTTGGCACGCCATATTAAAGTTGCATAAGACTTTGGTTCGGCCACATTTGGAATACTGTGTAAAGTTCTAGTCGCCACATTATGAAAAGGATGTGGATGCTTTAGAGAGGATGCAGAGAAGGTTCACCAAGGGTATGCCTGGTAAGAAAGGGACTGGCTATGAAGAAAGATTGAGTAGATCAGGATTATTTTCAGTAGAAAAATGGAAGTTGAGGGAGGACCTGTTTGAGGTCTATAAAATCATGAGAGGTGTAGACAGGGTGGATAGCAAAGAACTTTTTCTCCAGAGGGGGCAACTCAAATACTAGGGATCACGAGTTCAAGGTGAGAGGGGAAAAGTTTAGGGGAGGTGTACATGGAAAGTTCTTCGTGCAGAGGGTGTGGAATGCATTGCCAGTGGAAGTGGTAGAGGTGGGCACGATAGCGACATTTAAGATGTATCTAGACAGACACGTGAATGGGCAGGGAGCAGAGGGATACAGATTCTTGGAAAATAGGTGACATGTTTAGATAGAGGATCTAGATAGGCGCAGGCTTTGAGGACTGAAGAGCCAGTTCCTGTTCTGTAATTTTCCTTGTTCTTTGTTCCACTTATCGACTGCATATCTATGAATTTTCCATTTCCATCTCTGTATTTCTCAATCAAATCATGGGCCATGCTGCCTAAGATCATACCTGGTGACTGTGCTGGAATAATCAACACAACTCCATTGTGGAAGCACCATCACCCACCTTGTATGATCCAAGCAATAAGTGTGTCACTACTTTTGCAAGCCAACCATGGACGGTCAGTAAGCCAGCCTGATCAATGTCTCACACATGAAGAGAATTCAAAAGAATTCTGGGGATTTCTTTCCTCAGTGTGATTGAATAATGCAATTTTGTTTGGAAATAGATTACACATTGCTCATTTTGAATTCACAAGGGTTGGAGGATTTGAGCTATAGGGAGAGGCTGAACAGGCTGGGGCTGTTTTCCCTGGAGCATCGGAGGCTGAGGGGTGACATTTTAGAAGTTTACAAAATTATGAGGGGCATGGATCAGGTAAATCGGCAAAGTCGGGGAGTTCAGAACTAGAGGGCATAGGTTTAGGGTGAGAGAGGAAAGATATAAAAGAGACCTACGGGGCAACTTTTCACGCAGAGGGTGGTACGTGTATGGAATGAGCTGCCAGAGGATGTGGTGGAGGCTGGTACAGTTGCAATATTTAAGAGGCATTTGGATGGGTATATGAATAGGAAGGGTTTGGAGGGATATGGGCCGGGTGCTGGCAGGTGGGACTAGATTGGGTTGAGATATTGTTCGGCATGGACGGGTTGGGGGTCTGTTTCCATGCTGTATGTCTCTATGACTATGACTCTATTACTATGATTCTATGACTATAAGCTTAATACCCTCCAGGGCAAAAGATCCCAATTGCCTGGATCATTCATTACATTGAACATTCATTCTCTAACACATAATAGTAGCAGTTGTGCACTACACCTAATATGCACTGCACCAACTTAAGAGTCCTTCAATAACACTTTCCAAACTTCAAACTTCTTCTACCAAGAAGAACCAGGTTGGCAGAATCATGAGAATATCATAATCTGCAAGTTTGCTTTCAAGTGTGATATACGATCCTGACATGAAAACCCATCCCAACAACACTGTTCTGTATCTGTAAAATCTTCCTTACTATCCTGTTTTGTCATCATCACTTTGATAAATTGTTATAATCTCTCTACCTTAACTCGTTTGTACAATTTTGGATTATTTATTACACTTGGTTAGACCCTTGGCATGCGACTCTTATACCTACCATGTTAGTCCAGTCAAATAAAAACTAAAAAAAAACTGTGGATGCTGAAAATCAGGAGCAGGGTCAGGGGTTGCTGGGGGTCTCTGCGGGTCTGGTGGCATCTGTGAAGAAAAATCAGAGTTAAAATTTTTGGTCCGATGACCCCGTCCTCTGGTATTTCTTAACAGATGCTGCCGGACCTGCTAGGATTTTCCAGCGGCTTCTGTTTGTATTTGATGTTATTCAAATCATTTGGTTTGTCTCCAGCACCACCTTAGTTTTAATTTTTTGTAATTATCTCTCTGCCTCATTTAATCGGATTATATGTCATCCCATTGGTTGTTGTTCGGCTACTGACACTTTCCTCACACCTTCGGAAGCCCTTGATCACCTGCTGAGACTTATTATTCCACACTCCACTTACGCCATTTATACGATCTTTTAATCTCTGTGCCCTGTGTGCTTCATTTGCACTTCACCTGACGAAGAGGCGATGCTCCAAAAGCTTGTGATTTCGAATAAACCTATTGGATTATAACTTGGTGTTGTGTGATTTCTGATTTTGTCCACCCCAGTCCAACACCAGCATCTCCTGGCTGACAGGGAAAGTCAGGAAAAGCATAAAAGAAAAAGCATACATTGTCGCAAAGATTAGTGGGAAGCCAGAGGATTGGAAAACCACCAGAAGATAACTAAGCTTGCTTCTAATATATAAAAGATCGAAAGAGTTTTTTTGAAATGTCAAGGGTAAGAAAGAGGCAAGAGTGGATATTGGTGGTGTGATTGGAACAAGGTCAGCCAGGTTGACCTCATAAAATATGGTTTCCCTGATTGTGGCTTCTAACCTGGTCAAATCAGGAATCCCTGTTGGACAGCTATGAACAGGAGTATCAGGGGTTTTGTTCACTCTCTGAGCTGGTACTGAGCCAATCAAGGTCATGTACTATGCACGTGTAAATGAATGGTGACTTGGTGACAGGATACTGGCCATCGTGGAGTTATTTCAATCGGTCCATTGGAAAATGAGGTTGGAGAAGTAGTAATAGGGAACACAGAATTAGTGGAGGAAATGAATAGGTGCTTAGCATCGGTTTTCATGGTGGAACACACCAGCAGCATACCAGAACTTCGAGAGTCAGGGGACAGAGATCAGTACCCGCCCCACCCTCCATCATTCAGGAGAATGTCCTGGGGAAGCTGAAAAATCTGAAGGAAGATTAATCACCTCGACTAGATGGACTACACCCCAGAGTTCTGAAGAGTTCTCAGTTAGCTGAGGAGATTGTCGAGACGTTGGTAGTGAGCTTTTAGAAATCACTGGAGTCAGGGGCGGTCCAAGGACTAGAAAATAGGAAGGGTTAGAAACAAGACAGGAAACTATAGGCTGGTTAGCCTGAGGTAGGTTGTTCCTTAGATTTTAGTGTCCATTATTAAGGATGAGATTGCTAGTATTTAGAAGTGCATGGTAAAATAGGGCTAAGTCAGTATGGCTTCGATAAGAGGAGGTCTTGCCGTCAAATCTGTTAGAGTTCTTTGAGAGGGTAATGAGCAAGTTAACACAAGTAAGTTAGTGGATATGATCTATTTGGATTTCCAGAAGACCCTTGAGAAGGTGCTGCACAAGAGGTTGCTAAATAAGATAAGAGCCCATTGTGTGATAAGCAAGGTATTGTCATAGATTGGCTGACTGGCAGAAGGTACAGAGAGTCTTTTCCAGGTTGGTAACCAGTGACCCTGTGGAGATCCATAGCGGTCAATACTGGGGTAACAGCTATTCACTTTACACATTAATGATCTAGATGAAGGAATTGAGGGCATTTTTGGTAAATTTGCAGATGACACAAATATAGGTGAAGGGGCAGCTAGGGTTGAGGAAGCAGGGAGGTTCCAGAAGGACTTAGTCTGGGAGAGTGGGCAAAGAAGTGGCAGAGTGAATATAAAACCAGAAAGTGTGAGGTTATGCACGTTTATCAGAAAAATAGAGGTGTAGATTATTTTCTAAACCGGGAACAGCTTTGGAAATGTAAAGTACAAAGGGATTTGGGAGTCCTTGTTAGGATTCTTTTAAGGTCAACATAAGGTTTCATTTTGCAGATAGGAAGACAAATACAATGTAACATTCATTTCAAGAGGGCTGGAATTCAAAAGCAGATATGTACTAAATAAAAACCAAAAGAAATGCAGATGCTGTAAATCAGGCAAATTTGGAAAGTGCTGCAAAAGCACTTTCAGCAGACCTGCTGAGTTTTTCCAGCAATTTCTATTTTTGGCAGCAGAGATGTACTGCTGAGGTTTAAGGCTCTGGTCGGACTGCATTTTGGAATATTGTGAGCAGTTCTCGGCCTGTATCTAAGGAAGGATGTGCTGGCTTTGGAGGGGACCCAGAGGCTGTCTACAAGAATCATCCTGAGTTCAGAGGAGCAGTTGAGGAATCTGGATCTGTACTTGGAGTTTAGAAGGATAAAGGGCGATCTGATTGAAATTTACTGAATATGATAGGTATGGATAGAATGGATATGGAAACATATTTTCACTAGTTGGAGAGACAAGGTCCCAAGGTCACTGCCTCATAGTGAAGGGACACCCCTTTAGAACTGAGAGCAGGAGGAATTTCTTCAGCCAGAGAGTGGTTAATCTGTGGAACTCATTGTTATTGAGTGTATTTAAGACAACAGGTTCTTGATTGGTAAGGGATAAGTGTTATGGGGAGAAGGGAAGAGATTGGAGTTAAGAAACTTCTCAGCCATGATCGATTGGCAGAGCAGAATTGACAGACCGAGTGGCCTAATTTTGCCAAAATGAAGGATAAAAAGCCTGCCTGTAATACTCAGGCTAAAAGTAATTCACACGTACCTGCTTGCTTCAGTAGCGGGAAAAGTAACCCTGTCATAATATGGTTAAATTTAACAAGAGGAGTGAAAAGAAAGAATTGCTCATTGATACAACTTAAATCATACCTTTTAAAAACTACAAATGCACACTCAATTGTGATTAAGACAGACAGTTTAACACAGATACTATGGGTGGAAAGGAGTATATATGTGGTGAATAAGATTAAAAAGATCAAATGTTCAGACCACAAGATGCGAAGTTTTTTTTCTCACAGTTGCTTTAGATTTTAGAGATCATAATGCACTGTGATGGTCTTTGTTCAATTTGATCTTTGATCTTGAGTCATTTTTCTTGCCTGAATTCTTTCTTACAAGCTTTCTTGTTTCTTTCTGACCATTATTTCCACAGAGAGAGAGGGGAATGGTAGCCTTTTTGCAGGTTCTGCAAGCTTTCCACTCTTTTACTGTATTTGCAGATTTGTAATGCTTTGCAGCTCAACCAACCAGAGGGCAGTTGCTAGGCAGAGGTATCCTCAGAGCGAAAACATACTTCAAAGTCAGAAGAGCGATGTGATCGCTACTCCTGCCAAAACTGTCATGGGCAGATGTAATTGTGAATACCTGTAATTAGATGAACAAATAAACAGTTGAAGTTCATTAAATATATGTACATTTCATTTTATGGATTGTGGGTGTCATTGGCAAGGTCAGCATTTGTTGCCCATCCCATAGCCAAGGTCAGGTATTGACAGCAGATTTCTTTCCTGAAGTATGAACTAGATGGGGTTTCATCACAATCCAATAGTTTCTTGGTCACTATTTACTTGATTTCAAGATGACAGTGGCATTAATGTCACTGGACTAGGGAGAACTGGACGTAGATTCAAATCCTTCTGTGGCAGATCATGAAGTATGCATACCAGAAAAATTTGGAATATAAAGCTAACCAGTGATGTCGATGTAACCAATGCTCATTGCTGTAAAATCTGATCTGGTTTACTGTTGTCGTTTAGAGAATTAAGTCTCTCTGTTCTTACCCAGTCTGGGCTTACAATATGACTCTAAATCAACAACGATGTGATTGACTCTTAACTGTGTTTGGGCAGTTAGAGACATGCAATAAATGCTGGCTTAGTCAGTGATGCCTGCATCCCATGAATGAATAAAAGAAAAAGGAAAAGAACTTATGATCTCCAGCTGAGAAGGTGTGCATTTTTCAGGCATTTAGCTAACTAGTCTGTTAACAGAAACATTGTGCTGCTGGACTCTATCTATATCAGAGCATTTTAGACTCTTAGTGCTTATATCCCACATCATTGTGAGGCTTTCATGAAAGACCAGCTATAGGAAATTGTAATTGTGCCTTTACAAAGACTTGTAGACATTGGTGTTGCAGGATATCAGTGTGGTCTCATTAACTAACTTAAATTAGAAATTGCTTTGAGTTTCTAGCAATTGAGTATCGGTCTGCAGGGCACTGCTGTGAGCAAATACAGGAAAATGATGTTGTTTTTGAAATTGTGTTTGGGATATCTGAAGTGGCGAATCGTAAGCTGGGCATTTGGCCAGTGGGAAGGGGAACATTGAACACAGAACAGTACAGCGCAGTACAGCCCTTTGGTCCTCGATGTTGTTCTGACTTTTTATCCTACTCTAAGGTCAGACTATGCTACATACCCTTCATTGTATTATCTTCCATGTGCCTATCCAAGAATCAGTGCTGTTTGTGACTGTAGGTTTATTGGTGGAAGATTAATGGGGACTGGGCATTGAAAAGTGGGTGGTCATGTGATGAAACATTCAAGAATATGTCAAACCAGATTTCGCAGTATAGCAGGTGTAGAGCTCTGCTGCAGTGTGCTTCTGAGAAAATCCTTTGTGGTTAGGACAGTGACTCTAATGTTATACTCTAATGGCACTCAAATTGCCATTGCTAATGTGGCATAGTGCTTGACTGCATTGAATTGTAAATGAAAGATGAATTCCAAACCATAAATTGTATTTGTGTATGCTCTGTGCTGGATTTTACAAACATAGATAAGCTTTACTCTGAACTATTATTTTGAACTAAGTTATATTGTTAGTATGTAAGCAAGGAATTATTGACCCCGATACATTGAACTATGAAGAGACAACAAATGGGGTCTAATTCTCCAAGGCCGTAGCATTGGATTTATTTTCCATAAGCTTTTCTTATTGTGTATTCTGCAGCACTGAGAATTTCAAGCTCATTAAACTGTCAGTAAGACAAAACCAGCATCTTGGCTAATTGAAGTTGTTGCGTTTTGCAAAGCCAAATGCTTATGTTTCATCTGGCGGGCCCCATCTTATTTGGCTTACATTTTTGCAGCCATTTCATACATCACATGTCTGGCGATTATACCAGTGGCTAAAAATACTTTGTGTTTGTTGTTTTCTTTAAGAAAACGCTGCCAGGAATTTTTAGCATGAAATGTGCTTGCACTGTGTGATTTTATGTGGTAGTATATTGTACCCAAATTTGACAACCAACTCATTTGGTGGTTTCTGTAAAACAATTAATTTAAATAACAAGTTAATAATATTTAAAGCAGTAGGTCTCGAACTAATGTGTCAGCTCACTGGTGAGAGGTTGTAGGGGCTTTAGGACCTTGGAAATGTTACTTTCTAACCAGAATGGTTTAGAATTTGAATGTAGCTTGTCGGGCAGCTCGAGTTGGGTTTTTGATGGTTTGCATGTTTGTTGATTATTGTGTGTGTTCATAAAGCACATTATTTAATATTCATGGCTAAGTCGAGCAAAATAGTGTGTGTGAGAGAGAGTTAAGTGACGGTAGTCTATTTTTCCTGAATTAATGAAATTGCTTTTGTGATCAGTCGAAGTTGTTAATTATGCTAGTTTGATGGCAGTACCTTGAAGTTGGAGGTGGAAAAGCTTACAGCACAAAAGGTTGTCATTTAACCCATAACTCCTGAACTCTTTGCCCCTGTGTCTGAGTTTCCTTTTCCTTGTCTTTGAGCCTCTTTGTTTTATCTGTCCAAGCTCATTTCTTTATTTCTGCACTTGTCTCTTTCTTCCTTCCTCTTTGTTATGCACACACTCTCGTTGAGTTGAACCCAAAGGGATGTAGGACCACGGTTCGTGGTCAGTGTTCCAGCAAAGGCTTGTGATGGTGATAAAAGAATTCTAGGTTTAATGGGTGGATTACTTTCTAGGAGTTATATCTGTGCTACTGCTAATGTTCGTGATACAGAAATTGAATTATGAGGAGCTTTTAAATCCATGACACATTGTTTGGAAAAAAAAACAGTTGCCATTGAGATAATCTGTTTATTTTCTCTCGCTTACGAAGCATGGAATATTTTTGAGCTATGCGCTGTTTCAGAGGACTGTTTTGCTTCTTAAACAAGTAAATTATCCTTTCTCCAAGCTGAGAAAATAATTTGTGGATTCAATGATTTAATCACATACAGTGAATTGTTACTAAACTGTAACATTCCATGCTTTTAAAAACTTGATGAAAAATATACTTGCCAATGAAAATGACGTACTTCAAAGTTGAGTCGAATGACAGTATCTTTTTACATGTCTTGTAGGAAACTATGTTTAGTAGCAACTAATCACTGGTCAGTTATTTGATAATGTTCGGTGAATGTGTGCACTATATCTTTCTTATAATGGGCCATTTGGAAACCAATTTGAGATGCACATAGCCACTGGTTCAACCATTTTATGTAAGTTAAAGTAGTTGATAGCTGCACTCATGTCTAACAAAAACCCAGATAATCTCCTTGTTCTGGGTCTTCCTACAAGATGAAATAGTCTATCTATCATATCAATAACAAATAAATGGATAGATATAGAAAAGAAAACACCCTTCTCTTGGGATTCCAATAAATTTAGATTTTGTCCAATACACCATTAATCTTGAAGAGGTCTTGTGACACAATTGGTAGTGCCTCCACCTCTGAGCCAGAGCTATAAATCCTTTTACTATGTCTCTGGCAGGTGGTAAGAATAGAAGAGTCTCAGCCAGAACTGTGTGGTAGCTGCAGCACAACCCTCTCCACGTTAAAAGTCTCCATGTGCAGGGTCTTGCTCTGAGTAAGTGTCTTCCTTTTTCCAAAGGATTGCCACTTTTTGATTTACTTTGTATCTGCCAACTAGCTCTGAGTGATCTGTGTATGTGGACAGTCTAATTCTTTTGACTCTCCAGCTTCTCATCCCTCACTATTAAGAATACATTCTGATCGGTCTTTCTCAATACTTGTCAGATTTGAAGCCCATGTTATGGCCTCTAACTCAGTTTATTTATTTTGTTTTGTAAATTCTTGCTCTCATCTGCATTACTTCATTATATCTGCAAACCTGGATATACAGCTTGCAGTTCCCTGAATCAAATCTTTGATATGGAGGTTGAGACATTTGATGAACAGCTTAGGCACTAATGCTCCCTTAAGAACAGCATTTGTCACATCCTGCCAATCAGGAATGTTTTTCCTTCCCTTTTTATTTTATCTTCCAACTACTTAATCATCATGTTACAAGATTACCACCTTATGGAATCATAGAATTTTACTGTACAGAAGAAGGCCATTTGACCCATTGTGTGGGTCTTGACTGGCTCCTGAAAGAGCTACCCAGTTTATCCCATTCGTCAGCCCTATCTCCATAACCCTCTAAATTAATCACTTCCAAGATGTCTTTGAAAGCTCATATGCAATCTGCCACCACCAATCTTCCAGGCAGTGTCCTCCAAATCCTGACAGCTCTGGAGCAAAGAGATTTCACCTCATCTCACTTCTCGTCCTTTTACTGACAATGTCGAAATTGTGACCCTAGTCACTGACATACCAATTAGTGGAAACAGAATATCTTTCTTTACCCTGTCAAAATTGTCCATAATTTTGAATACCTGAATAATGTCATCTTGAATCTTTTCTGCTCCAAGGAGAACAAGGCCAGTTTCGTTCATCTTTTCTTGTATCTAAAACCCCTCGTTCCTGGTATCATTCAAGTAAATCTCCTTCGAGCACTTCAAATTCCTTAAAAGAGGTACCCAGGTTTAGGGTGAGAGGGGAAAGATATAAAAGAGACCTAAGGGGCAACTTTTTCAGGCAGAGGGTGGTATGTGTATGGAATGAGCTGCCAGAGGAAATGGTGGAGGCTGGTACAATTGCAACATTTAAGAGGCATTTGGATGGGTATATGAATAGGAAGAGTTTGGAGGGATATGGGCCAAGTGCTGGCAGGCGGGACGAGATTGGGTTGGGATATCTGGTCGGCATGGACGGGTTGGACCGAAGGGTCTGCTTCCATGCTGTACATCTCTATGACTCTGTGTAACTGGACACAATACTCCAGTGATCAATGATTTGTAGAGGTGTAGCATCGCCTTCTTGATTTTATACCCCATTTCTCTATTTATAAACCCGAGGATCATATAAGCTTTGTTATCCACCTACTTGGCCACCTTCAGAGAATCATGCGTATGAATCCGGAGGCCTCTCTGCTCCTGTACTCCCCCATCTGGATTAGAGAGGTGTTGGAAAAGCACAGCAGGTCAGGCAGCATCCGAGGAGCAGGAAAATTGACGTTTCGGGCAAAAGCCCTTCATACTCCCCTGAAAGTTGTACCACTGAGCTGGTTTTGTCTCTCCATTTTTCTTCTACCAAATGCATAACCTCACATTTCTTTGCATTGAAATTCCTCACAATTGAGTATTCTCCCTAATTTAGGATAATCTGAAATTTCGAGATTTTTGCCCTCAAATTGTTGATATAAATCAAAAGAGCAAGGGTCCCAACACAGATCTGTGGGGAACACTACTTCTACTGCTCTCCAGTTTCAGAAATGCCCATATGTACCTGCCCTCTGTTTCCTATCTTTTAGCCAACTTCTACTCCATGCCACCAGGGAGCCATCAGTCCGAAATGTTTCTAATTTGCTAATCAGCCTGCCATGTGGCACTGTATCAAATATTTTCTGAAAGTCCAAATATATAACATCTACAGCACTACTATCATCTACTGTCTGCTTCACATCATCCAAGAACTCAGTTAAATTTGTCAGTTGTGACCTGCCCTTGAGAAGGCTACACGCCGTGACATCGAACAATTCTTCCGTCGCCTCCGCCTCCGAGCTTACTTTCAGAATCAGGACTCCCGCCCACCTTCCGAGGACCTCTTCACCCACCTCCAACACAATCTCGTCCCGCCTGCCAGCACTTGGCCCATATCCCTCCAAACTCTTCCTATTCATATACCCATCCAAATGCCTCTTAAATGTTGCAATTGTACCAGCCTCCACCATTTCCTCTGGCAGCTCATTCCATACACCTGGACACCCCGCGCTGGCCTATTACCTGCCCTCGACCTCTTCATTTCCAACTGCCGCCGGGACATTAACCGCCTCAACCTGTCGACCCCCCTCCCCCCCTCTCACCCTCACAACGCGCAGCCCTCCAATCCCTCTGCCCCAA
>NC_057716.1:117216077-117218477 GCF_004010195.1 Chiloscyllium plagiosum | reverse complement strand
ATTGTACTCTATGCCACTCTCTCCCCATCCCCACCCTCCTCTAGCTTATCTCTCCACGCTTCAGGCTCTCTGCCTTTATTCCTGATGAAGGGCTTTTGCCCGAAACGTCGATTTTGCCTGTCCTCGGATGCTGCCTGAATTGCTGTGCTCTTCCAGCACCACTGATCCAGAAGAAGGCCATATTGAGTGTCTAGTATTAACTTATTTTTCTTAAGTGTGTGTTTACGTTATTCCATATAATGGCCTCCATCACTTTTCTCACTAATGATGCCAAATTTGTAGTTTGACAGGTCTGTAGTTTTTGGGTATCTTTTGCTCCTTTCATAAGCAGCGTTGTCACATTTGCAATCCTCCAATCCCCTGGGACTAATCCTATGTTCACAGGGGCCTGGTTCCTGATGAAGGGCTTCTGCCCAAACGTTGTTTTTCCTGCTCCTCAGATGCTGTCTAACCTGCTGTGTTTTTCCAGCACCACACTCTTGACTCTAATCTACAGCATCTGCAGTCCTCACTTTCACCTGGAAAATTTCTGTCAACATCCCCGCGATTTACTCTCCATAAAGACCCCACCACCAAGGATATATTTCCCTCCCCTCCCCTATCAGCGTTCCGGAAAGACCACTTCCTCCGCGACTCCCTCGTCAGGTCCACACCCCCCACCAATCCAACCTCCACTCCCGGCACCTTACCCTGCAACCGCAAGAAATGCAAGACTTGCGCCCATATCTCCCCTCTCACTTCCCTCCAAGGCCCCAAGGGATCTTTCCACATCCGTCACAAATTTACCTGCACTCCACACACATCATTTAATGCATCCGCTGCACCCAATGTGGGCTCCTGTACATTGGGGAGACAGGCTGCCTACTTGCGGAACGTTTCAAAGAACACCTCTGGGACACTCGCACCAACCAACCCAACAGCCCTGTGGCTGAACACTTTAACTCCCCCTCCCACTCCCACTCCGCCAAGGACATGCAGGTCCTTGGCCTCCTCCATCGCCAGACCATGGCAACACGACGCCTGGAGGAAGAGCGACTCATCTTCCGCCTAGGAACCCTCCAACCACAAAGGATGAATGCAGATTTCTCCAGCTTCCTCATTTCCGCTCCCCCCCCCCACCTTATCTCAGTCCCAACCCTCAGACGCAGCACCACCTTCTTGACCTGCAATCTTCTTCCCGACCTCTCCGCCCCCACCCCCTCTCCGGCCCATAGTGTTCAGGGATGTGCATTAGTCAGGGTAAATGTGGAGTAATAGGGTAGGGGAATGGGTCTGGGTGTGTTACTCTTCGGAGGGTCAGTGTGGACGTGTTGGCTTAATGGCCTGTTTCCACACTGTAGGGCTTCTATGATTGCTACTGAGGAGAGAGAGAAAAAAGACTTTTGTGTCTGTTATTTCTGAGCCTGATATGACTCAGTTCAGTTCATATAGAACTTGAAATGTTCAGATTGTTTCTGTCTTCACAAATGCTGTCAAAGTGGCTGAGTTTCTTCACTACTCTTATTTCAGAATTCCAGGATTTGCAGTATTTTCCTTTTATTTGATACTGAGGATCTGTCTTGGATGCAACAATACCCGCTATGAGGGACATTTAATCGGATTTTGCAGCAATTTTGAAAGTGGTTCCACATTTGTGAGATTTTCGCTGCTGTGGAATCCATTGATGACTACCTGTGCCCTATCTAGATTCTTATTTCTCAGGCATTAAATATAACATGTTATTAACCATTTTATTTTTGCTCCCATGGTCTCTTGGTTTCATAAAAATTAATTCTTGCCTTCCCATCCTGTGGTTGGAGCTTGGCATTTCATCATTCTGTCACAATAGACCTGAGTTGACTCCCTAGGGTTTTATACTGTCAAACAATTTCTAAAAATACTCAGATAATTATGTCCCCCAGGTAGATTCCATTTCAGGACATCAAAGGAGGGCAATCTAAATTTATACTCTCGTATCTGGTATTGCATTTGAACCATAAGTATAACCTTTGCACTGCCAGCAGGCTCCGTACTTTGCATATAGATAGCAGGAGGAAAATGTAGATCAAGATGAAGACCTGATTCAAGAGCACTATTTTTGGGGGCTTTCTTTTTAAGTTGTTGACAGAGAGTCAACAACAAGGTAGATTTTATAATTGGGGGAAGGGAAATTACGATGCTGTAAGGCAGGATTTGAGGAGCATACGTTGGGAGCATAGGCTGTCAGGGAAGGATGTGGTGGAAATGTGGAACTTTTTCAAAGAGCAGATACGACGTGTCCATGATATGTATGTACCTATCAGGCAGGAAAGAAATGGTCGAGTGAGGGAGCCTTGGTTGACGAGAGAGGTTGAATGTCTGGTAAAGAGGAAGAAGGAGGCTTACATAAGGTTGAGGAAACAGGATTCAGACAGAGTAGTG
>NC_057716.1:117112448-117214999 GCF_004010195.1 Chiloscyllium plagiosum | reverse complement strand
GCTTCACTTTAGGAAAGATGTGGAAGCTTTGGAGGGGGTGCAGAGAAGATTTACCAGGATGTTGCCTGGAATGGAGAATAGGTCGTACGAGGATAGGTTGAGAGTTCTCGGCCTTTTCTTGTTGGAACGGCGAAGGATGAGGGGTGACTTGATAGAGGTTTATAAGATGATCAGGGGAATAGATAGAGTAGACAGTCAGAAACTTTTTCCCTGGGTACAACAGAGTGTTACAAGGGGACATAAATTTAAGGTGAAGGGTGGAAGGTATAGGGGAGATGTCAGGGGTGGGTTCTTTACCCAGAGAGTGGTGGGGGCATGGAATGCGCTGCCCGTGGGAGTGGTAGAGTCGGAATCATTGGCGACCTTTAAGCGGCATTTGGATAGGTACATGGATGGGTACTTAATCTAGGTTAGAAGTTCGGCACAACATCGTGGGCATAAGGGCCTGTTCTGTGCTGTATTGTTCTATGTTCTATGTTCTATGTTCTAGAGTTGACAAGGTGGAGAGATCTGAGTCGAGAGTTCCCGACAGAATGAGTGAGCAACCATTCCTGAAAAGAAAGACTATTTATTCTGCAACATTCATGATCTCAGGATATTCCAGTGAAGCTGGCAAATAGAGTCACAGAGTTATACAGCATGGAAACAGATCCTTCAGTCCATTTCATCTGCGCTGAGAAGACATACTAAAATAAGCTGTCCCACTTTCCAGTATTTGACCCATATCCCTCTCAACCCTTCCTATTTATGCACCCATCCAGGTGCCGTTTAAATGTTGTAATTGTACCTGCATCCACCACCTCCTGCATGAAAAAGTTGCCTCTCAGGACCCTTTCAAAGGCACGCTGCCTCTGTGGTTAGTACTGCTGCTTCACAGTGAAAGGGACCCAGGTTTGATTCCAGCCTCGGGTGACTGTATGTGGAGTTTGCACATTCTCACCGTGTCTGTGTGGGTTTCCTCCTGGTGCTCCGGTTTCCTCACACAATCCAAAGATGTGCAGGTTAGGTGGATGGGCTGTGCTAAATTGCCCGTAGTATTAAGTGAAGGGGTAAATGTTGGGGAATGGGTTTGGGTGGGTTGCTCTTCGGAGGGTCGGTGTGGACTTGTTGGGCCAAAGGGCCTGTTTCCACACTATAAGTAATCTAATCTATTCAGCCACTCCATCTAGCTCAAACCCTCCAGTCCCAGCAACATCCCTGTAAATTTTTTCTGCACTCTCTCAAGTTTAACAACATCCTTCCAATAGAAGAGCGACCATAATTTAATGCAGTATTCCAAAAGTAGCCTCACCAATCTCCGATATAGAACCACAACATGACTTCCCAACTCCTATGTTCAGTGTTCTGACCATGAGGCAAGCATGCCAAATGCCTTCTTCACTTGCAATTCTACATTCCAGGAACTATGCATTTGAACCCCTAGGTCTCTCTATTCGGCACCACTACACAGCCCTTCCTATTGATTCTTCATCTCTGTCTTAAATGCATGACTCCTTATTTTTAAATTATGACCCGTAGTGTCAGAGGTGTAGCGGTTGAACTCAGAGCTCCTGGATTAAAGACAGGGGCGATACCCACTGTGCCATAAGACCACCAATCTTCTTTTCTCATATTCTCACCCATAAGCATGTCAATGCTATTTGCCTTAACCATTTGATGTGGTAGAGAGCTTCACATTCTATCCATTCTGTGGGTGAAGAAGTTTCTCTTGAATTTCTGACTGGATTGAGCAGCCATGTCTTTATTTTTATGATTGTTGGTTTTGGATTCCCAACATGTGAATGCCTCTATGTTTAGCCTATCAAATTCTTTCTATAACTAAGACTGCTATCAGATCACCTCAGTCTTTTATCGAGACACATGGGCTAGCTGAAACCTCTTGGTTGTGGTGTCATTCTTGTAAATTTAAACCCTACCATGGGCTTAAGTACATCATGTTGGGTGATACTTGAGGGGTAGTGCTGAGGCAGTGCTGCATTTTGGAGGTGCTGTTGTTCAGACAAGGCATTAAACTGAAGCTGGCATGTTCAGCTATTGTAAACAATTATACGTCATCATTAAAGACAAGTAGACTGTTTTCCCTGGTGTCCTGGTTGATGTTTCTTCTTGAATAATGCCACTAAAAATAGAGCATCTTGTTCTTCATTTATCTGTGTCATGACAGTATGACATAACACTATACAGTGCAAGATTTTCCCTACTTTATTTTTTGAATCCTTTTGAGAAATTAGATTAGATTAGATTACTTACAGTGTGGAAACAGGCCCTTCGGCCCAACAAGTCCACACCGACCCGCTGAAGCGCAACCCACCCAGACCCATTCCCCTACATTTACCCCTTCACCTAACACTACGGGCAATTTAACTTGGCCAATTCACCTGACCTGCACATGTTTGGACTGTGAGAGGAAACCGGAGCACCTGGAGGAAACCCACGCAGACACAGGGAGAACGTGCAAACTCCGCACAGACAGTCGCCTGAGGTGGGAATTGAACCCGGGTCTCTGGCGCTGTGAGTGCCGCCCAAATGATACCCATTTGGCAGTCTACCAAATTGTATAATTCATACATGATCAAAAAAAATTCCTTTATCAAAACTTCAATAGAACTGGACTTAATAATATATTTCCTCATAACGAGATTGAATTTAAACATCAGTCCATAATGATTAATTCAGATCCCAGGAGTACCTTTCAGAATACTCTTGATATTTATGTTGTCTCATAGAACAGGATAACCCCTGCTCTGCCTAATGCCAGTCTATTGTAACAGCTTCAAGGGGCCCAAATATGAACTTGTGAATAATGGCCCTTGGAACCTAATTTAACTGATTACTGTCTGTGCTGGAGTATAAATCGACTGTTGAAATAATGAAATTTTCTTTCAAAAATTCTTCTGACTTATAGACTCGGTATGAAGTTGAAGCACCAATGTGGGTGGCTGCCGTTTTGAATTCTTAAAAACATTAGTTGATGCAAGTAGGTCAGTGTTTGTTGCTGATTCCCAATTGCTCTGGTGATAATGCCCTTGTGTCTGGCCTCGTAGTGTCCACGTAGTGTAGGGACAACCAAGGTGCTATTAGAATGGGTGTTCCAGGATTCTGACCCAACAATAAATGTTATTGACAAATATATTTGTTGCATTTTCTCTGCAACTGTTAATTATCTCAAGAGAACTGTTTTCCAAAACCAGGGAGTCCTCAAGTCATTATAACCATCTCTTAGATAACAAGCTCCAGTGACCACCCAGATTGACATCAGTCAGGCAGTCAGACATGGAAACCGGAGTACCCGGAGGAACTTCCAGACTTCTAGTGGCTGCAAGTGCCTTTCCAGCAAGAGCTGTCAGAAATGTTTCTCTGATGTGTTTTGCCTTAGTGCAATTAGAGTCTTGACATTTTGCAAAGGAAAATTGCGGTGAATGAAAAGGAAAACAATAAACAAACTTAATGTATGCTAATGCACATCTTGCGTGCAATATTCATTGATGGTGAAGTGTCTACCTTGACCTGCTCCCTGTTATCACCAATGGCTTTTATATTGCCAGTGCGAGAAAGTGAGCACTTCGAGCTTATGCTCGAAACATCGATTCTCCTGCTGCTTGGATGCTGCCTGACTGACTGCTTTTCCAGCACCACGCTGTTCGACTCCTTATATCACCAGTATCCAGTTGCACTGAGTTCCCAAAGCCTAGTTATGTGAGCCAAGAATGAATCCGCAAGAAATGATTGAGACTGTTAGTTAGGAAGACTGAAAGTAGATTTTGGTGTTTTCCAACAGTTATATTTTTGGCTTGCAAATGAGAATATGACCCAGTGCTAGTGAAACCTATTGGCACTGGCACAATATGGAAACAGTTGTTGTCTTAAGCTACTGAATCAATGGGATAGATCAACATGGTCTCTCGCAGATATGCCCAGTGGTTGTCTATAAAATGATTACCAGACCGCCACTTAGAAAGTTGTTCAGGTGACTCTTCATGTCTATGTTGGGAGAATAACAAGCGAAAGAAGTTTCCACATTTTTAAAAAAAGAAAAACACTAAGTGCCTCTTGTGACCTCAGCATGACTCAAAGCAATTTCTAACCATTGGGATATTTATTTTGAATATAACAACCTTAATGCGTTCAGCAAGCTCCTACAAAGACCAATATGACAATTATAATATGGCTTTCATGATAAATATTGGCCAGAGGGGTGGCACGGTGGTTCAGTAGTTAGCACTGCTGCCTCACAGACCCAGGGTCCAGGTTTGATTCCATCCTCAGGTGCCTGTCTGTGTGGAGTTTGCACATTCTCCCTGTGTCTGCGTGGGTTTTCTCCAGGTGCTGTGGTTTCCTTCCACAGTCCAAAGATGTGCAGGTTAGGTGAAATAGGCATAGTGCTAGGTGCATTAGTCAGAGGGAAATGGGTCTGGGTGGGTTATTCTTCGGAGTGTGGGTGTGGACTGGTTGGGATGAAGGGTCTGTTTCCACACTGTAGGGAATCTAATCTAATCTACAGCCTTTGTAGGGTGCCTCACAAGACTGCTAGATAACTCATCCTGTTGTTTTTGAAAATGATTCAATCAGATCTTTTCTGTACACATAGAATGTTCAGACAGGTCTTGGTTTAATATCTCATTCAAAAGTTGGCACCTTAGGCAGTGCAGCACTCCATTGGTGCTGCATTGCAGTGTTAGCCTGGATTGTGTGTTCAGACCTCAGGACCAAAACCTTCTGATTTCAAAGCCAATGTGCTGCCACTGAGCCCCTTACCTCACACTCCGCTTTTGCATGCTACACAAACAACATGCCCCATGTCTTGGGTTGCTGACATACACTCGCAAAATGCAATCTTCTGAAATAAGTTGTTTCATTTACATTTGAATGAATCAGTGTTGTCAGCTTCCATAGTTCGGAACCCTTTCAACTGATTTACACTTTTTCATAGTGAACGGACTATTATCAGGGGTGGATTACAGAGACGTTGCAAGTGGTAGATAATTGTAACATTGCTCAGGTGGTGTTCTTGGGGTAGTTTTGATCACCTGAAAGGGTTGGTGAGGAGTTTTCTGAATTTCTTCTTTTCCTTAAATTGGTCTGAGTATTTGTTTCTCTCTCTCTGAGAACATCTCATATCTGAAGCAATTGCTGGGTGGATGTCCAGAACCTTTCCTGTCCTTTATTTTCCTTTCCATTTGCATGGTTGTAATTCTGTTAGATGGCTACCTCTGGAATAAAAGGTATCTTCTTCTCCCAGAGGTTTTATTTCACAAAGGCTTTTATGAATAACAAACTAGAGATGGATACAACCTGGTGATTTATAGTCTCTTGTCTCATAAGAAGGTTTTCAAATGTGGACATCAGGTCATTTGATGGGGAGACATAGTGTTATAGTAATGGCCAGAATTAGGATATGGGCCAAGTGCTGGCAAATGGGACTGGATTGAAACTATCGATTATTGTAAAAACTTACTTGGTTCACTAATGTCCTTCAGGAAAGGAAACTTGCCATTTCTACCAGTCTTGAAAGCAACATTATATTTGTCATATTATTAATATTTGCTGCTGTCATGTGTTGGAGGTGCAATTGGCACAATTCTTATTCTCCCAACATAGACATGAAGACTCACCTGAACAATTTTCTCAGTGGCGGTCCAGTAATCATTTTCTAGACAACTGACCACTCAGCACAGCTCTGTGTTAGACCATGTTGATCTATCCCACTGTTTCAGCAGCTGAAGACGATAACTGTTTCCATGTTGTGCCAGTGTAACTCCAGAACCACAGCAGTGTGTTTGCCCAGAGAGCCAGTCAGTTGAAGGGAAATTATGGGGCAAAACATCTTGGTCTTGCCAGCAATAGCCACACATTGTGAAAGAAAAAAGACTAGTAGTGGAGACCTTTTGTCTCTTCGCAATAGATATTGATTACACTAGTGTCTAATAATAACACCATGTTTTCTGCTCCTTGAGTTTTAATCTACCAAAGAAGTGTACAAAAACAAAGTATTTATTTGAGGTTATTGGCTATAATAATCTAAATCTACATTAGTGGTTGCTCGGAACAGCAATTTGCATTCTTGATATAATGTGAAATGTACAGCACAGAAGCATTCACTTCGAGAGGTCAATCCCAGTATTTACATTCCACTTGAACCCTCTCCCACTTCTCTTCAGTTCAGCCAATCACCATATCCTTCAGTTCCCTTTTCATTGCAACATCTATGCTGTTTGTTTCAGCCACACCCGAAGGTAGTCATTGTAGTCACACCCACCGTCAAGATGTTTCTCCCAAGTTTCTTATTAGATATATTATTGACTACCTTTATGTACTTGTCCCCCATAATAGGAGCATTTCTCTGTATTTACTTACCAAACTGACTTCATAGTTTTAAACCTAGAATTATACAGGATGGAAGCAGACCCTTCGGTCCATCCAGTCCATGCCAAACATAATCCCAGATTAAACTAGTCCCACCTGCCTGTGCTCGCCCATATCCCTCCAAACCTTCCCTATTCATGTATTTATCCAAATGTATTTTAAACATTGTAAATACCTGCATCCATCACTTCTTCAGGCAGTTCATTCCACATGCGAACCACTCTATGCATAAAATATTTGCACCTTTTTAAAATCTCTCTCCTCGCACCTTAAAAATATGCCCCCTAGCCTTGAAGTACCCCGACCTAGGAAAAAGACATCTACAAATAACCCTGTCTATTCTCCTCAGAAATTTATCAACCTCTACAAGGTCACCTCTCAACCTCCTACACTCGAGTGAAAGAAGTCCCAGTCTATTCAGCCCTTCTTTATAATTCAAGCCTTCCACACCCGACAGCATCCTGGTAAATCTCTTCTGAAACCTTTCTATCTTAATAAGATCCTTCCTGTAACAAGACGACCTAAACTGAACACTATATTCCAGAAGAAACCTTCTTGGTGTCTTGTACACTTCCCAACTCCTATACTCAAAGGACTGAGCAGTGAAGGCAAGCAAGCCTTTTTAACCACCTTGTCTATATATGACGTAAACTTCAAAGAATTAGGATATGGGCCAAGTGCTGGCAAATGGGACTAGATTGAGTTGGGATATCTGGTCGGTATGGACAAGTTGAAGCGAAGTGTCTGTTCCTGTGCTGTACATCTCTATGACTCTATAATTATGTATGTGAACTCCTAGGTCCCTCTTCTACCCAGGCCCCTACCATTAACTGTATAAGTCCTGTTCCTGTTTGTTGTCCCGAAATGCAATACCTCGCATTTATCCAGATTGAACTCCATCTGCCATTTTTCCCACCCATTGACCCATTTGATCCAGATCCATTTGTAAATGTAAAAACCTTCCTAGCTGTCTACTATGCCACCAATTTTGGTGTTGTCTACAAACTTACTAACCATGCCTCTATATTCTCATCCAAATGATTATATATATATAAATGACAAACAAAAATCTTGATGCGTCCTCGCCTTTCAAGAAAAAAAGCAGCCTATTCACCATTTTAAACTTGAAAGACAGAAGAATGGCTACTGACTCATGGAAGAGAGATTGGAGAAAGATCACAAGAACTTAGTTTGAAAAAAAACTTCTCTACAGCATTTTTTTGAATGACCAGCAGAGATAGTGAGGTGCAAGGGTTCAGGGAGGAAGGTGAGGGCAAAACAAAAGATAAATGTAATTAATGAAATGAAGGATTAAAGATTGTGATGTGCATTCAGAGCAAATTCCAGGGATTAAATGAACTGGTGAATGATGGAGTTGCATGCATTGAGGTATAATCTTGCATATTATGTATTTTGTTTTTAATTTGGACACCTAACACTAATGTGTCCACAGCTTCTTGCATTTCTACTGTTCAATCCAGTATGTAAAAGCTGACAGACTTAGGACACCCTGAAGGCTTTAGGCTTATGTCAGCCAGCTTGAATGAGTGTATTAATGTCTTTTTATTAATGTTGATGAGGCAGTAACTTATTGCCCATCGTAAGATATGTCAAGGACATTTAACTAGTGCAAAGATGTTCCTGTAGGTTACTATCAGAAGACAAGAATTCTGTTCATTAATTTGTCTAACTTGTGATTATGTGAGATAGTGTAAGAGATAGGGGCAGGAGAAGACCATTTGCTCCTTAAACTTGCTCCACCATACAATATGATCATTGAGCTCAATACCCTAATCTTGCCTTCCCCCCATATCCCTTGATTCCTTTAGCCATAAGAGTTATATCTACCTCCTCCTTGAAAACACAAGTTTTGTCCTCAACGAGTATCTGTGGTAGTGAATTCCACAGGCTCACCACACTCTGAGTGAAGAAATTTCTCCTCATCTCAGTCCTAAAAGGTTTATCCCTTACCTTGAAAGCATGCCCCTGCTTCTGGACTCCTCAACATCAGGAACTGTATCTAACCAGTCCTGTTAGAATTTTAATGGTTTCTGAGAGATCCCCTGTCATTTTTCTAAACTCCAGTAAATACAATCCTGACCAACTCAAACTCTCCACATATATCCGTCCTGCCGTTTCAGGAATCAATTTGGTAAACCTTTGCTGCAAACTCCCTCTACGGCAAGAACATCCTTCCTCAGATACAAAGCTTAAAACTGCACACAATATTCCAGGCATGGCCTCACCATTGCTTTGTATAATTGCAGCAAGCCAAACTTGTTCCTGTTTTCGAATCTTCTTACAGTGAGTGTTTGCCTTCTTTACTGCCTGCTGCACCTGCACAATTACTTTTAACCCTCACCCTCTCGCAAGAGGACTTCAGGTCTCATTGAACTTTCCCTTGTCTCAGTTTAATAATCTGTTTTCTTATTTTGCTGTCAAAGTGGATAACCTCCTATTTATCTACATTAAATTACAAATGCACCCAGCATGTCCAAATCATACTGTACACATGATAGAACATGTTAATAAGTCTCAGGCAACAACTTGGATGATATGCAGTTCTGTAACACACTGAAGGGGTAGGACTTCAGAGCATGGAAAGGGCTGAGTTTCAGAAACATAAGGAAATAGACTTTCATATCATAGAAGTGTAGAATCCCTACAGCACAGAAAGAGGCCATATGAACCTTGAGTCTGCACTGACTCACTGAAGAGCATCCCACCCAGACCCACCCTATCCCTACAACCCCACATTTACCATGATTTTAATACACCCAGCCTGCACATCCCTGCCGGGCAATTTAGCATGGCCTTCCACCCAACCTGCACATCTTTGGATTGTGGGAGGAAAGCAGAGCACCTAGTGGAAACTCATGCAGACATGGGGAGACATTGCAAACTCCATACACAGCCACTCAAGGCTGGAAGTGAACCTTATGTTTTGGAACTGTCGATTTAAATTTAGGATGAATGAAGGGAACTGTGTGACCTTTTATTCCATCTGCCTGACAGTAAGACTGTTCGGTTTGACTGTTATACTTCAAAGAAAGGATTAGATTGGTTCACTCAAAGTGATGCAAGACACATTGTATATGCATAGACTGTTGCCAGTTAGTAGACTCTAACTGTCTCAAATTCCAGGAAAATGTTGTCAGTACTGGGTTTGAAACGGTGTGTTTTAAACAATCCATTTGGAAGAAAGATAATAAATTTATGTTTCCCCTAGTTATAATGTTGATGTGTTTTATGTTGCTATAAGAAGATGATAGACAAAGCCATTTTTAGATCAGCTTTTAAATATCCACACACAGCAATAACTATTGCGTTTAACAGGTTTGTTTGTGTGGTCCACAATCATCTGAGAGGTAGGCTGCTTTTTGAAGCAGAGAAAATACTGACTGTTCATGGGTATGAACTCACACGCTAATTAACGAGACTGAGTTTGTGAGGACTTAAAGGACTGAAGATTTTCCTAACTTGGGCTCGAGAGAAGAAGTCCACAGTATAACCCTCATAGAAAAGGTTGGTCCTGGTCTCAGAAGTACCTGGCTGAGTGAGTAGACACGAAGCAAGACAGTGAGATTTTTGATTGGTTCCTGAAGGGATAAGGTATCCATTTACAGGACAGTGTAATATAGCAAGAGAATTTCAGTCAGAATTTGGCACAACTAATGAGCAATTTTGAATATGCCAAAGGCAACCAATTTAATGTTCTCAGTCAGGCTTGCAACATGGTTCATGTATGTTTGAAAGAAGGTAAGTATAATCATAGCTTTGGAATTGTTGAGGCATTGTGGCTCTTCAATTAAAGAAAAGCTTGGGGCATACCTCATGATACGTCTCAATTAACCAGAGTCAAGCTGCACTTTTTTGAATTTAAACAAAAGTTTTGGGAGATTTGTTCCCTGGTGTATCCTTCACAGCAACACCATAACCAATCAGAGTTTACTCGCTTACCTTTTTGTGTCATGTAAATTGTTGTTCCTTTTGAAATTCGGCATTCTTGCATTTGCCGTATTGAGTACAAGAGGAAAAGCTTTGGGTCTTCTTTGTTAGCATTACTCAAGTCCCACACCTTCAATTCAGAAATGCTGACCACTAAGCAATCACAATTAAAGGCAGCATGAGATCCTTATTCATTTTAAGTATGAATGATTTTAATTGTATTTTGGTGAAAACAGCATCACTGTTTATCGGGTTAAAAAAGGACCATGTTTAATGATGAAGAGGATTTTAAATAACTTCACATGGACATAGAAGATCAGACTGATTGACATTAAAGTAGAGAAAAGTGAACTGCCAATTGTGAGAGGAAGAATGAGACACATGCGGTCTGTTGCTTTTGGATGAGACATCAAATTGAAATTCCCTTTGAGAGGTGGATGAAATAGATTCCATGGCACTACAGGAATAAGAGGAGTTCTCTAGTGTTTTGGTCTGTATCTATCTGAGGAATGAGAATCCTTTTTCATGGAGAGAGTTATGTTCAGATATCGTGCTCCATGGGCACCTGGTGATAGCAGAATCTATTATAAACCTTCAAAAGCTGATGGTGAAATATTGGAACGAGAAAAGCTGAAAGGTTTATGGTGTGATACTAGGGGAATTAGGTCAAGAAGTAGGGTCCATAGGAAGCTCCAGAGATCACAGTGCAAAGGCAAGAACAGAAGCCATTGCACAAGATCCTCTAATCACTGTTGCAGAGATCAGAATAGAACTGGGTGAAGTGACTTCTTCCACCTGGACAGGGGCGAAGAGGCATGCAAAAAGAATTGTGTGGTCAACTGTATCAAAGGCTGCAGGCAGTTTGAGAACGATGAGGAGGAATGATCGCTATCATGTCGAATATCGCTTGTGTCTTTGACTTGAACTGTTGTGGTTCTGTTCGCCAAGCTGGGAATTTGTGTTGCAAACATTTCGTCCCCTGTCTAGGTGACATACTCAGTGCTTGGGAGCCTCCTGTGAAGCGCTTCTGTGTTGTTTCCTCCGACATTTATAGTGGTTTGTCTCTGCCACTTCTGGTTGTCAGTACCAGCTGTTACATCAACCTGGACCCAATATACTGGCCACTGCAGTGGACAGCTGAAACGGACAACCGGAAGCAGCAGAGATTCCCAGCTCGGCGAACAGAACCACAACAATGAGCACCTGAGCTACAAATCTTCTCACAAACTTTGACTTGAGCTGTTTCAGCATTGTGACAGGGCCAGATACTTGATTACAGTAGCTCTAATATGGAGTTAACAGACGTGTCATTTGAGATTCAAGAATTTTACATTTTTGTAAAACATTAAGTTAATCTTTGTTCTTTATCAACTGACAAGTATTTCTCATGAGCTTTGTTACTGCTTTGATCTGGACATACCACTAGTTCTGGATCAGTTGGTTTTTCATGACGCAGGCTTACTATGACTTTCGCAAGCGTGGATTACCTTTGTAATCACTGGAAATTGTGGCACTTAAGTATAGAGCTGTACAGCATGGAAACAAACCCATCGGTCCAACTCATCCATGCCAACCTGATATTAACTAAATCCCATTTGCCAGCATTTGGCCCAGGTCTAAGCCCTTCTTATTCATATACCTATCCAGATGCCTTTAAATTTTGTAATTGTACCAGCCTCCACCACTTCCTCTGGCAGCTCATTCCACACATGCACCACCCTTTACGTGAAAAAGTTGCCCCCGAGGTCCCTTTTAAATCTTGCCCGTCTCACATAAAATCTATGCCTTCTAATTTGGGACTCCCATAACCTGGGAAAAGACCTTGACAGTTCACTTTATCAATGACCCTTATGATTTTATAAACCTCTATAAGGTCACGCATCAGCCTCCAATGTTCCAGGGAAAATAGCCCCAGTCAATTCAGCATCTCCATGTAGCTCAAACCCTCCAACCCTGGCAACATCCTTGTAAATCTTTTCTGAATCCCTTCAAGTTTCTTTAGGAGTGAAGAAGAATATTCTGTAGCAGCACAACAGGAGCTCTGTTCCCTTTGTTTTTCCCACCTAAGTTCTAAGCAAAATATTCATCTCCAATCCAAAACAATGTGTTCCTTTGGACGATGCAAATGCATGTGTCCGACTATGTGACTCTAATCTTACATTGACATTGTATTTATAAAGCACCTTTAATATCAAGAATTAGGGCAAAGGAATGTGGACACCAGACAAGGGTGAATAAAAACTTAGGCAAAAAGGCAGGTATTGAGATGTTCTTTCCTAAGAGGAAAAGGAAAACTTGCATTTCTCTAACAGGTTTTCTGAGCTCAGGACATCCCAGTACATTTTACAGCTACTGAGGTATGTTTGAAATGTAGTTTCCCTTGTTAGAAGTGCATCAGCCAATTTTCACTCAGCAAAATTCCACAAATAGCAGTGTATTAATGATCATATATCTGTTGGCCAAGATACCAAGGAGAACTCCCCATGCTCTTTACATGGAGCTATGAGACCATTTACATACAACTGAGAGGGCAGATGGAGCTTCAGTTTAACATTTCATCATAAGAAAAACTCTTCTGCCAGTATAGCACGCTCTGTGTTGCTGTGGTGCTTTAGCTCTGATTTTCTGGTCAAGATTTTGGTGTCACACTTGCCTCCGAGTTAAATGGTTATGAGTTTAAGAGTTTACTACTGAGTCACTCTTCGTGTCCCAATCAATTATGAATTTTCAGTCATTATTTCTAGAACTGGACATAAAAATAGATAATTAAATTGACTGCTGTAAATTATATGACCTTTGACATTTGAGGTTCAGATAACCTAAATGTCAAACAATTACCTGATACAACATGGATATTCACAAAATTCTGTGAATTTATACCCTCTTTTATTTAAGGGTGGATTAACACATTAAAAATATAGAATCCGACCCAGCCTGTATCACTGTTTCAATGTGGACAAAAGAGAACATTGAAACTTGATGAGGCAGTTATGAATAGATCCTATCAACCTTTCATGGTATTGTGATGGTTTTCCTCATACCAGGGGTGTTGTTAATTTTAATTTTGAGTCAGATCTGAGTTTGATAAGCAAGGGGCATGGGCAGGTATATGGAGTTAGGCCACAGGTCAGCCTTTGAATGGTGGAATAGGCTTGAGGGGCTAAATGGCTTACTCTTCTTCGTATAAACTAAAACAACGCAGGATGTGAGATCAACATAAACAGCACCTCATTACTTGGAAAATGACTTTGAACTTGTGGGAGTTATCTGGTGAACCATTTTGTTGTCTGCTTTTAAATTCAAAAGCTGTTTTTCAGACAGAGTTCCTCCAAAGGCCATTGAAACGTAGAAAATAGGTGCAGGAGTAGACCATTCAGCCCTTTGAGCCTGCACCACCAATCAGATATAATCATGGTGGATTGTGCAATTTCAATGTCCCACTCCTGCTTTCTCTTCATACCCCTTATCCCTTTAGCCACAAGGCCCACGTCCAGCTCCCTCTTGAATATATCTAACAAACTGGCCCCAACAGCTTTCTGTGGTAGAGAATTCCACAGGTTCACAATTCTGTGAAGAAGTTTTTCCACATCTCATTCCTAAATGGCTTCCCCCTGATTTCTTAAATTGTGACCGTTGGTTTTGGACTTGCCCAACTTTGGGAATATTCTCCTTGCATCTAGCCTGTCCAGTCCCATCAGGATTTTATATGTATCTATGAGATCCTGCCCCTCCTAATTCTTCTAAATTCCAGGGAGTACAAGCTCAGTCGATTCAGTCTTTCTTCATACGTCAGCCCTGTCTTTCCTGGGAATCAATCCGGTGAATCTTCGCTGGTCTCCCTGAGTAGCAAGAATGTCCTTTCTCAGACTAAAAGACCAAAACTGCACACAGTACTCAAGGTGTGGCCTCACCGAGGCCCTGTGTAACTGTATTAAGACATCCCTATTCCTATACTCGAATCTTCTTGCTATGAAGACCATTAGCTTTCCTCATCACTTGTCAACCTTAAGGGACTGTTCCACAAGGACACCCAGGTCTTGTTGCGCCTCACCTTATTGTAAACTGCCATCATTCAGATAATAATTTGCTTTCCTGTTTTTGCCACGAAAGTGGATAACCTCACTTTTAACCATATTATATTGCATTTGCCCACTCAGCTACCCTTTCCAAGTCACCCTGCAGCTTCTTTGCATCCTCCTCACAGCACACAGTGCCACCCAGCTTAGTGTTGTCTGCACATTTGGAGATATTGCCTTCAATTACTTTGTCCAAATTGTTAATGTATATTGTGAACAGCTGATGTCTCAGTGTTGAACCCTATGGATCCCACTTGTCACTGCCTGCCACTGTGAAAAGGACCCATTTATTGAATTAACTGTAAATGAGCAAGCAGCCAAGGTCATTAAAAGAGGTACCTTGAAAGCAGGAGATCCAAATAGAATGACTCTTTGACCTATTGTAACTCAAAGTTCACCTGAAAACCAACCTCCTTGAAATTCACCTACAAGAAATCTGTCAGATTGTTGTAAATCTTTTGCTTTACAAGACATTCACTTCAATTGTAAGGCATCCAAATCCTCTTAAGAAACTGCAGGACTGAAATAATTAAAATCTCTAGCAGTATAATAGTGTTAAGAAAACCCACACCACTTACATACAAATCATACTGATTGCAGGCAGTAAAGGTAGACATTAATTCTGTAAATGACACTTAGCTAAACTTTGGTACAGTAGTGTAGACCTCTGGAACTTTAAAATCAGCACAAAGTCTTTAAGAGTGAATTATGTATTTTGATGGGTGCTATGTGTTGGTCAGCAGCTCTATTAGGACAGTGATTACAAAGGTAGTAACAACATGGATAGAAATGAATACTTACTGCTCATCATAATCTGAGGAATTTAGCAGAACCGGTTGAGTATTTTGATCAGCTTAGCCACTTCTGTGAGGAATTTGTTGGTTGCAGGCTTGCACACTTACAAGGAGCAAATGCGAACCGGCAAACCAGGAGAACAGCTCAACAATTAAAGGTATAGCCTGGAGGCCCCACTTCTACAGCTCTCTGGTTAATCACAAAATGCTAATAGAATTTAAAATGTTGATGATGGTTAGGTAAATAATTGCATTTCAAAGTAAGCCTGAATTACATTTTCAAGTGATTTCCTTGGCTTGATGAAATAAGCACCTTCAAGGTTTTATTTGAATGGTCATCCTGGAGTTGTAGGTAAGCTTGCTTTGACCAAATAAAACAAAAGCCCAAGATTGTGGTCATTTCAATCACTGTCACAAATGCGACTAATTGTTAATAATATTTAATCAAGAATGAGGATTTCGAAGATGTTTGCCCTGGCATGTGATGAATGTAAGGCGTCAGCAAAGCTCATCTCTCTTGTCTGTATGTCATTGAGGAATTTTATTGGTTTTGTTGCTCCTTGAAGTTAATGTCATATTGTGGATCTGAAATGAGGACATTTCCAGCCTTCTTAGTTTACCTCTTAGTTTTGCAGCTTGTGTGCAGAGAGGGAATCTGACTTGACCTTACATAAATGTAAACTTGACCACATTTTAAAAAATGTATGCTTTTTTAATCTTTGTTATCATTATAGAAATACAGTTATCTTACTTGAAGTTAGAAGCTGTGTATAGAGTGCTAGGTGATTATGGATTCTGTCCAGGATATGATCACAAATTATAGATGAGCTGTGCAAAACTGTGGGAGAATTGCACTGTCGGCTTTGCCATCATTCAGCATACCATCTGGTTGGTGTAAAGTCGTAGGATCAATGGAAAATGAGCAAAGAATGTGTCTTCATCCAGCCTCTTTCCTCAATCAACACTAGCAAAACAAATTATCTGGTCATCAGTGTTTGTGGACTGCACTGTATGCAGATTGGCTAGTACGTTTTCCAACGTAACAGATTGTTTAATAACAATCCATTGATGATATTGACTTATCAAAGAAAAATTCAAGATCTATGGTAGTCTTGTTGGACCCTAGGGGAGAGTTTCTTCAGTAAAGGCTGATACACAGCATGTTAAGTCAACCTGAAATTCTGCTGAAGCTCGTAATTAAAGAAGATTCAAAGCCCTACAAATATCTCTGCGTAATAAAGAACAATGCTAATTAAGAATGACATACAGAGTGTCACTGATCTTTCTCCCATTTATATTAAAATTTCGTATGCACCTTGTTTCTCACCCGCTGTGCCATGATATTGAATGGAAAATGGTTAGAGAATTCAGGCTTCAGCCACCATTTCATCTCAAGGAGTGGACGCTCTCGTTCTTGTGGTGAATTTTAAATTTGTACGCCTGCAACTAACCATGATATCTGCACATTAGACATCCTCTTGTGAATCTACCACTGTTGCTTAGACAAACAGACCTTGTTCTTCAGTACCTGTTGAACTATTGCAGAATGGAGTAGTCTGGTTCTCAACTTACATGCTGAAGATGGAAGTCTTCTGCTACCATGGGAAGCCATCCTAAATTTGCCTCCAGTGAATGAATGAACTCAGTATTAATGTCTCATGAGGCTTCTTGCCGATGAGGTTATTTTCCACCACAGTGAATATGGTGGTGATTGTGTTTCTTCCCACTGTTTCTGGCTGAGGTACACAGCTTGGATGAACAAAACCAGCTCAGAATCAGATAGGAAGTATCCTGTCCCTTCAGATTAAAAAAAAACCTGTTTTGATGTTAAATTCAGCTTATCTGGCAAATTGTATTGATTTGCCAAAGTAAGTTCTTCAATCTGCATGAATTCTGATAAAGCTTCGTCCAGCATTAGCGTTATGATGATCAAAAGAGCTTTACTCTCTGTGTTCTACATTGGCAATTATCAGTGAGGTAATGCCATACTCTTTTCTTTATATTCCTTCATGAAGTTTGGATGTTGTAGCCAGGCCATAGTTTATTGCCCGTCTCTAATGATTCTTGAGAAGGTTATGCTGTGCTGCCTTCTTTGAAACATTACAGTCTGAAAGGTACAAGGGGAGTCTTGGTGTTATCACAGAATTTCAGGATTTTTGACCACATGATAGTGAAGGAATCCTAATATACAGCAAAACTTTTCATTAACTGGCGCCTATGGGACCAAGAGAAAGTGAGCTCTGCAGATGCTGGAGATCAAAGTCAAGAAGTGTGGTGTTGGAAAAGCACGGCCGGTCAGGCAGCATCTGAGGAGCAGGAGAGTTGATGTTTCGAGCGTAAGCTCTTCATGGCTTATGCTCGAAATGTCAACTCTCCTGCTCCTCGGATGCTGCCTGACCAGCTGTGCTTTTCCAGCGTCACACTTTTTGACCTATGGGACCAAGAGCGTGCCAATTGATGAAATATTCCATATAATCAAGAGGACCACACAGTCATAGAGTCATAGAGATGTACAGCATGGAAACAGACCCTTCGGTCCAACCTGTCCATGCCAAGCAGATATCCCAACCCAATCTAGTCCCACCTGCCAGCACCCGGCCCATATCCCTGCAAACCCTTCCTATTCATATACCCATCCAAATGCCTTTTAACTGTTGCAATTGTACCAGCCTCCGCCACTTCCTCTGGCAGCTCATTCCATACAGATACCACCCTCTGTGAAAACGTTGCCCCTTAGGTTTCTTTTATATCTTTCCCCTCTCACCCTAAACATATGGCCTCTAGTTCTGGACTCCCCGACCCCAGGGAAAAGACTTTCTATTTATCTTATCTGTGCCCCTCATGATTATGTAAACCTCTATAAGGTCACCCCTCAGCCTCCGACGCTCCAGGGAAAACAGCCCCAGCCTGTTCAGCCTCTCCCTATAGTTCAAATCCTCCAACCCCGGCAACAATGTAAAAACACATTAAGCAATAGAAACGTAGTGCAGCAGGTATGCACATCACTTGTACTTTCTTTACAGCATAATTCACTTATATGAAACTGAAATAAAACTTACTGGCTTCTCACTCAAAGCCTTAACTGATGACTCGACATCACGGAGATCGGATCGCAATAACACAGTACGTTTCAGATAAATAGTTTTTGCCGATTTATTGAAAATGCCAGTTCATTAGGTGCTGGTTGAAACTAAGTTTGCTGTAGTTCTGAGTCAGGATGTTGTGTAGCTTGGAGGAGATTTGAAGATGGCGGTTTTCCCATTCATCTGCTGCACTTGGCCATTTATGTTTTTTTCTGGAATAACCAACATTCTTCCCTGCTCCTGGCTGTGCAACTTGACAGGGTTGTGCCACAAGTTGAAGGAAGACTCAAAGGTCTTGATGACTTCCTTGTGTTTGGCGGTTTGTTCTTCAATTCTGATCAGAATCATTGTGTGCAGTAGCAGATTAACCTGATCTTTGTTAGGCTTCTGTGCAAGCTTGGAGGTGGTGCGGTCTTAGTTGAAGCAATAATGCCAATTGATTGAGTCCATAGTTTGCTCATGTGGAACAGTGACTGACCATTTCCTTTGCACTGATCACTTTTAGTCATCTGTTGTGGACATCCAGTATTGGATAGTTGATCTGACTACAGGGGGTGGATTTTCTATTTCAGTGTGCTTCAATGTTTTTTTTCAATTCATTTTATCAGCATTGATTAGGATCCTAAAAACAGGTCACACATAGCTGCTGTTGTGTTTGTGCGTATAGATATGAGTTCCATTATTTTTGACAGTTGAGGACTGGCAACCAAATTAGTGCAAACTAATGAACATCAATTAACTATTTACACTATAGCCAGTCCCATCAGAACCTTCTTCCTTTTGGTCCGAGTTGCATGCAATCTGAAATCATTTGATACCACCGATGATGACTCTATCATTGAGTATAACTACACAGATGAGGTTAGAATTCTGTAGAATCTGAATGGAGCAAGATTATGGAGGAAGTTGACCAAAAGGATGGGAACTTTAGAATAGAAAGTTGGATCGAAAGTTAAAATAGGTCAGCATGCATCATTGGAATGATGGTTGCTCAGAACTTGGCATGAGTTAGAATTTAGCCGCAAGGAAACTTAGTTGGTCGTTTCAAAATTATATTGAAAATTGAAAATTCTGATTTCCTCCTTTGTCTAACTTTGTTACGTCGTAAGAGTATGGGTCTCTTAAATTATCTTCCTTATCTCCTTTGCATGTCTACGTATCTTCCTTTCTATCTTTTCATTTTTATCAAAATCCATCTCTTCAGCTGGGATATTCAATCAATTTTCTAACTCTAACTTGCTGGTTTGGCATTCATTTCTACTCATTGTTGTAGGATAGTTGTACACACTCTGGCATTCACTGCTGCAGCAAACTCTACGGTCTGGCACCTTCAGTACGGTTCCAGTTCCAATATTGTAACGGAGTGCTCTGTGCACTTCCCCTGAGGTTTACTGTTGCTGCACAGTGTGAACCGTTCAATGAGCTTATTTGGATCAGTCTCCAAGTGATTTTCCTGTTCTGCAAGCAGCATAATTGGTTTATGTAGTCACTGTTTAGGTTACGAGGTTATGGTGAGCACCTGCCCAGTATGCACTCACATTTATTTTAGTGAAGTGCTTTTTTTTTGCTTTGGAATAAGTTTGTATTTGTTGGATCCTTTGGTAAAAATATGTATCTTATTTCTCAAATTTGGTTGTTGGAGGCATAATTTATTGTCTCAACATATGATTTACAGCAAGAAAATCTGACTGAATCAAATAATACATTTGCAGAAAGATCATGAGTAGCATGTTGCTCAGGGCTTTTGAAATGTGGTTAAAACTCCTGTGTTGACCCTGACATGTGACCTCACATGGTCCGGCAAATTTCTCTCGTCCAGTGAAACCTGAACCGGATTATGGAGGTATAATCTTTATCATCCACAGTGTGCTTGTGCAGTGTGGTAAGTTGCATATGCGTTCAAATTAAACCTGATGTTGAAATGTCACCAATTAATATTGCAAGTACTAATTTTCAACTTTTCCTCTGTCGTTTCACTTAGGGTCAGATTTGAATGAGCCTTGTCTGTCTCATGCACAAATTAATCATGTAATGCTCAACCATAGAATGATTACTATCTCTGTCTTCAGCTAATTGAAAATAAGCCTTGTACCTGTTTACAATAGCTATTATGTCCTGAATTGATGAAAGAAGCAAAACAAAGTTGTGTTAATGTTTTTCCTGCACAATGCCTGCACTTAGCTTGGAAGCGACTCACTGGAGCCTAAGGTAATTTAGACGCCAATCTGAAATCAAGCTAATGATTATGCCGAGAGCAAAAGGGCCTAAATTCACTTGTTCTTTTATTGTGTCTGAGTGTAGCTGTCCTACCATCTCAAAGTGATGAGTAATGTGGACTACTTTCTCTTAAAAGGCAGTACTTAATGGTTTGTACCAGGAATTTAATATAAGTAAATGCCCAGAATTGAACAGTGCTTAATGGCCCTCTGCTGCTGGAGAACGTAGTGCAGTGGTAATGTCACTTAACTAGGAATAAACATGAACAGCCTAATGTTCTGGAGACACGAGTTCAAATCCCTTCATGGTAGCTGGTGGAATTAAGAGTAAATTTTGAGAGTTCCTCTGGTGCAGAGACAGTGTCCCTCCCTCTGAATCAGGGCGGCTGGGTTCAAACTGCACCTGTTCCAGAGGTGTTTATTAGCATAACTGAACAGGTTAATGGCCCTTATTGTTACAATTTTTTAATTAGTTTGTTTTTGTGACAGTACTTGATATGGCTCAAATTCACCCTATCCATTCCTCAGCTATCCTCTTTGTCCTTTCGTCAGTAATTCTCATTGGTTAAGGATATAGTAGTGTTGTTCACCAAGGTCCCAGATAGCTCATGGCCATACGCCATGCTATTATCAACTCTCATATTCAACTATGCTTAGACCAAAAGATTTTATGAATGAAAGGATGAGAGTGAAAGAAGTTGCTGCGAGATTATTAGCTCCAACTCGATCTTGATTTGAGTGTTTGCACGATTAATTGTCCTGATTTCCCAGTGCTAATATAATTATGGAGATCAACTTCCATGCTGCATTCAGTCAGCTGAGCCTGTTCTGGATTTACAACTCAAGCTCTCTGCTCTAATCTTGTTTTCTTGCAACCTTTTATATTCTTCCTTTTTGAATAGTTATCCAATTCCATTCTAACTTGAGGCAGAAAGCATACCAGATTATAACATGTGCTTTATAAAGGTAAAGTCACCATAGTACTACTGGACCATAGGGATACTGTCTCATTAGAGAGAGAGAGAGATGACTGGTTGTGGTCAAACTCAAAAGTCACCATGCCTCAGGTGAGGGGGGAGGTTGAGAAAGAGAGTCCCTTGTGGTAACCTCCACTGATGTGGGAATTGAACTTAAGCTATTGGCAAGACTCTACATCAAAATTTGTCCATCCTGCCATGTGAGCTCATTGACCCTCAGTTAGCTCTTTTAGCATAGTAAAAATTACCAAGTGTTTCACTGAAGCTATTCAGATCTCTGCTCTTGATCTAGTTGTCCTTTGCAGCTTCCACTTGAATTCACAATCAACAACAACTTGAATTTATGTAGTGCCTATCATTACCTCAGGATGCCCAAAAGTTCTTTTGAAGCATAGTGATTATTGTAAGCTCCACAAATAGCATCATGACAATGAGCAGATAATCGATTTTAGTGATGCTGTTTGATGAATTAATATTGCCAAGACGCTGATGATAAGTCTTCTGGTCTTCTCTTAGACCATGCTGTGGAATCTTATACACCCATGTGAGGTCAGTCATCTCATCCAAAAGTGAGATATCTGACAGTGCAAAACTTAAAACAGCACTGGGTTAGCTGACGATAGGGTTAGGTTTTGTGTTCATGTCTTTAGAGTGGGACAGGAACTCTCAAGAAGACATTTGACCTAGAGATAAGATTGTTGTCTCAATCTTGAATGACGAGTCCACCAGATGTTTGGATCTTGGTAGAATCCCAAATCCTAGGTATTAATAGAATGAATCCACAGGGTTTACAGTTAAAATAATCGTATTACACAATTCAAATAACGCAAACACGAATACAGACACCATCTTAAGTAATCTTTCAACATCTATGCCAACAAGCTCCCTCAGTTTTATGTACTTCGATAAGATCATCCCTTCTTCTTCTCTAATCTAATAGGTGTAGGCCCAATCTGCTCCATTGTGTAAGTAGAGTGACCAAAGCTGTTGTTTGCCAGGTTTTGTGATACAGTCTGTGAATTCATTATTGAGGCTATGTTTGCCAATTTATTGGGCGCAACCTCTCTGAACATCACCTATGATTTTTGCAGTATGTTTCTTACAAGCCCTCATTATTCTGCGATGCGTACCCTTCCTGAGTATAGCAACTGTTAGGAAGCCTATAAATTACCCCACCCATGACTCGTTTCTTTGCTATTTCTTATTTCCACTTCCTGATTCTACGTTTTAATTCTCCAAACCAAGATCACTTCTTATTACTTATCCTTCATTTCAAAAACCACCCGCCTTCTTTTCCATTCTCCCAAAATGTCTCATATCCTTGAATACCCAGGTTCCAGCCAAGGTCATTTTGCAACCATATCTCCCAAATGGCTAATAATTTTTTTTCTTTTTGTGAAATCAATCATCAGGGGCTCAGTGGTTAGTACAGCTGCCTCACTGTACCAATTCAGTTCCAGCCTTGGACAACTGTCTGTGTTGAGTTTGCACATCCTCTCTGTGTCAGTGTGGGTTTCCTCTTGGTTCTATGGTTTCCTCCCACAGACTAAAAGATGTGGATTGGCCATACTAAATTGCCCATAGTGTCAGGGATATGCAGGCTAGGTGGATGAACCATGGGAAATATAGGATTTCAGTGATAGGTTGGTGGGATGCTCTTTGGAGGGTCGATATGGACTTGATGAGCTAAATGGTCTGCTCCCACACTATAGGGATTCTATGACCCTATAATTCTGTGATCTGTCTTGTTGCAGATGCTGCTTGCATTGAGGTAAGAAGACTTCCACTTTTTTAAATGATTATTTTCCTGACTCTGATACACTGTCTTTTTATTCCACTCTTTTCCCCTTCCTCTCAGACTGGTTATCATTTACTGTTATTTCCTGTCCTATTACTTCAAATTTCCGAATATCCCCACATGTAATTGTACCCCCACTATTCACTTTAAAGCCACCTTCATCGTCCCAGTTATGCTAATCCCAGTGCAGTTTGAGTGAAGATTGTCCCAAAAAAGAAAGAAAACAAGAAAGAAAGAAATCAAGGAAGGGAAAAAAAACAAAAGAAAGCTTTAAGTGCCTTTCTTTCCAATCCTCCTGTGATAATGCAGACATCAATAACTCCAGAAGAGCTGTAATCTAATTTGTTTCTTTGACAGTTTAAAACTTTCTTCAATGGTAGAGTTCCCTCTTTTCATGAGTGCTGAGACCCCCATAAAACAAACCCATTTGTCCTAAATCTTTCTTTGAGCTGTACATTCAATACCCAAATCTTATTTACTCCAGATCAATTTGGTTGTGGCTCACACAGTAATCTGAATATTATTACTTTGTGGTTTTGTTTTTAAATTAGTACCTAGATGTTCATACTCCCTCATTAGAGTCTCATTCTTAATACTAACCAAGCTGTTGGTTCCCATTACAACTGGATTCTTCCCCTCCTAGATTCCTTACCACTCTTGGGGAACTGACCCAAATATTAGCATTGGGAAGGCAGCAGAGGCTTAGAGATTGCATCAGTCTTGGTTGTATTGATTTCCCAAGTTTGCTTTTGTATCTTCTCATTCGCAAGTCTTGTCACTTTCTGTGTAATGGGGAAACTTGCCTACTTTTATGGAGAGCTGATGACTCACATCCAAGTTGCAACTGATGAGTCAGCTTCCTGTTAGAATGATGACACTTGTTCACTTCCAATTGGTTGACAGATACATGCCAGCCAGGTAGAGTTAGAGTCCTCACACTCAGCTGGCACATTCGATGTGGCATGGGTCATAGCTTTAAAATGAGAGATCACTCCTTGAGAGGTATTGTCAGGAATCACTTTTTCATTAAAAGCGTTTGGGAAATCAGTAACCCCAAAAGAAAGTTGAAGCTCAGAGTCAAATGAAAATTTTATAAGTGCCATTAATAGATTTTTATTTATATGAATATTAATAGATTTGGGACTTATTTATTTTTAAATACAAATTAATGATAATCTAATTGAATAGCTGAATAGGTTTGAGGGGTTTATTGACTCCACTTCGTCCTCTTTTCCATCCAAATTGCAGCATTTTCAGTTCCTAACTCAAGGAAATTGAGTCATTTAGCTTGAAGGAGATTGTTTTTGTGATGCATGTTTTTGTGAGTGGAAGATTTTGATTCCTTTATCCTCTACAGCAGACAATCCTAACTCCTTACCTTATGAGGCATTTTTCAGGCTTCAGTTTGAAAATCAGAAGGCCTCAGCAATAAAAGTTTTAAACTGTCAAATAATCAGGATTAGGTTACAGCTGTTCTGGAGTTATTGATGTTTACATTAACACAGGAGCTTTGGAAAGAAAGACATTTAAAGCTTTCTTTAGAAAGCATAAATTTTATTGCTGGTAAATTCTATAACGCATCAGATATTGAACAAAACCTCTTTGTGGTTTCATACAGAAGCTGGATTTGGAAATATGCAGACAGGAAATTATATCAAGAGTAATTTCCCTATTAGAAGTGTGGCATAAACATAACTACTAGTTGCCTTGACATGGAATACTTCAGCAACTCAGAGTTATGATAACACACCACTAACATTGTTCTTTGTTGGCTGCAGAATTATTATTTCTCTGCAAAAGCAGCTAATTCGATGACATGATCTAAGGTTTCATCTCGATCAGTTCCTTAAAACAAAGACAATGTTTGCCAGGCTTCATGATTTCTGTTTACTCTGGTGACTCAGTCAGCCAGTGCTGGAGTCACAATTAGAATCTCAGAGTCATAGAGATGTATAATTTGGAAACAGAACCTTCGGTCAACTCGTCCATACCAACCAGATATCCTAAACTAATCTAGTCCCATTTGCCAGCATTTGGCCCATATCCCTCGAAACCCTTCCTATTCATTTCCCATTCAGGTGCTTTTTAAATATTGTAATTGGACCAGCTTCTACTACTTCCTCTGGCAGCTTGTTCCATACATGCACCAGCTCTGCGTGAAAATGTTGCTCCTTAGCTCCCTTTTAAATCATTCCTCTCTCTAGTTCTGGACTCCCCCACCCTAGTGAAAAAACCATGTCTATTTACCCTATCCATGCCCCTCATCGTGACCCTCAGCCTCCAAGGAAAATAGCCCCAGCTTATTCAGCCTCTCCTATAGCTCAAACCTTCCAACCCTGGCAACATCCTAGTAAATCTTTTCTGAACTGTGTCAAGTTTCACAACTATAAGAGGGAGACCAGAATTGCACACACTATTCCAAAACTGGCCTAATCAATGTCCTGTTCAACTGCAACATCCCAATTCCTATACTCAGTATTCTGACCAATAAAGGAAAGCAAACCAAACACCTTCTTCACTATCCTATCTGCCTGCGACTCCACTTTCAAGGAATTATGAATTTATTCTTTGGGGAAAAAGAATATAAGTTGCCGTGATGAAGGAGACTTCTAGACCATAGGTTCTGCTCTCTCTCTCTCCCACTTTTGTTGCTTCTCCACAACAAAGCTTATGCAATCAATTTTGAATTATAATGCAGCGTGGTTGGCAGCACGTCCCACAATACACACTGATTCAGCTTTGACCCCTTTTCCATGCAGCCTTCCAGGTGTCCTTAAATCATCTTCTCTGCCCTCTGTGAGGTTGGATAACATCCTTATGTTGTGAAAGGAGGGTCTGCTTTAGTAGCTGATTATTTGATATTCTGCAGTGGCCAGAGGTGCCTTTGATTGCTGAGCCAAGTCTTACTGCTATATAGAAGAGTGGTGACGACAACAGATTTGTAGATTGATATCTTTGTCTTTTCCTGGCGATCTCTGTTGTCGAGGAGCCAAGTGTGCAATTTCTGGAAGGCTGTGATGGCACAGCCCATTCAACACTGAATATCATCTATGATGGTGAGCTTTTGGTAATAGTAGCTGCTGAGATATGATGAGTGTCCAATGATTTCTAAGGTCTCCCCAGTAACAGTCGTATTTAGAGGTGTGGTTGCTGGTGGAGGATTTTGGGTGTTACTAATGTTGAATAGATGAGCAATCCTTTTGTATGTGGAGTTGAAAAGATTGAGGGCTGAATGTTGCTTGCCTCCTGGGCCACAGCTACATTATCTTTGGCATGTTATAAGCGATGAAGATGTGGAGAATCACTCTAGTCTTGACTCTGCCTATTGCAGTTAAAGAGCTTCTTGTTGAGTTGAACATCCAATCATGATTGAATGGTAGTGAGTGGGTTGCATGACCAGGCTGAGGTAGACAGTGAAGAGAGTTGGCACAATTAGACAGCCTCGCCAGATGCCTGTCCCGGCTCAGCCACCAACTCCAACTCCAACTCCATTGCTAAGGATGGTTGGTGTCATACTGTCATGCAGGGCAGTTTTAAAAAATATTTTTTAGATTAGATTCCCTACAGTGTGGAAACAGGCTCTTCGGCCCAACCAGTCCACACCAACCCTCTGAAGATAAACCCACCCGGACCCATTTCCCTCTGACTAATGCACCTAACACTATGGGCTATTTAACTTGGCCAATTCACCTGATCTGCACATCTGTGTGACTGTGGGAGGAAACCGGAGCACCCAGAAGAAACCCACGCAACACGGGGAGAATGTGCAGACTCCACACAGACAGTCGCCTGAGGCTGGAATTGAACCTGGGACCCTGATGCTGTGAGGCAGCAGTGCTAACCACTGAGCCACAAAAAAAACTGTGTATGCTGGAAGTCAGAAAAAACAAAAAAAAAGCTGGACAGCCACAGCAGTAAAAAAGGAAATTGCTGCATATCCAAGTCTTTGATTCCACCAACCACCAAATTTCCCAAAGTTTTATGATATATCAATGGAGGCTGTGTAAAGCTCTTTGTGCTGTCTTGGATTTGCTGTGACTAAGAGCATGTCTGTGGTTCACCTGGAACCTCATTCTTCAGTGAGGAGTTAGTTCAGAAGGATTTGTGTGAGAATCTATGCATGTGGGCAGAAGGGATATGCTTCTGTTATTTTCACAGATCAATTTATCAGGGAAACAAAAAAGAGAAACAAAGATATTGCAGGAGTGAGGAAATAATACCTCTTTCAGATTTCTCTGAAGCCGTCTGAGAGTTAGATCATAAATTGTATACAGTTGCATCTTGTATTCAATTCTTGAACTGATTAAAGGAACATATCCAATATACCTTCTTCACCATCTTAATTATACTTGAATAAAACAAAGAACTGCGGATGCTGGAAATCTGAGACAGAAACAGAAATTGCTGAGAAACTCAGCAGATCCTGCTGCATCTTTGGAGAGAAAGTAGAGTTAACCTTTCAGTTCCAGTGACCCTTCTTCAGAACTCTTAATAGCGAGGAAAAGATGGTATTTATGCTGCAGATAGGGGGTGGGGTGGTGGTGGTGGTGAGGAGACTAAAATGAGTAAGTGAATAGGTGGAGACAGAGAGAAAGACAGGCAGGCAAAGGGATGGGTAATGAGAAGCCAGAGAGGAAGAAAATCAACTGGCTGTGGTGAAAGCAGTCCAGGTCATTACAGGGCCTGTGATGTGGGGGATGGGGAAAGGGCATTAGGAAGGTGTTCAAGTTCTAAAATTAATTATTCTCAATCTACGTTTAGTCATAGCTCTCCATTAGAAGCATCAATTTGGTGAATTCACCCCACAATATGTAATTGCAAGATATCGTCTGGTGCATTACAGCTGGGAATTTTATTTGAGTAGTCATGGACACTAAATGTTGTCTTTCTTTCAGTCAGTTTTTCTTTCCATAGATGCTCATTTCTCTGCTGAGTTTTTCCAGCATTTTCTGATATTTTAGATTTCCAGCATCTCTAGTATCTTGTAGTATATTGACAAATTGCATTTGGAGTCATGTTCTGGAGTTTGATTGGAGTTTAGGATTGTTGAATTCATCTTTGCGTATAAATAAAGTACTTTGTGATGAATGAAAGCCAAGGTTTAAGGTATAAACAAAATACTTGAGTTACGCTGTTGTGATTTCTGACATCATCTTGAGTGCTCGAATGGATTGCAGCCATAAGTTTTCACTGACAACCATCTGGTATCTTTAGTGTAATTATGTTGCTATCACAGTGTGTTCCAAGGAGCTCCTGTTGATGTGCCAGATATTGAGCCTTTTCTTTTCTCCACTTACTTCTTCACACATCTTCATGCCACATTGACACTTGTGAATGCTGTACTGCAAGGAAACTATTATGTTGAGAGGCTGATGCTCTGACGTATTTATCAGTTTGTCCTAACATTTACATTTTTGGAAACTGAGTAATTATACGTCTCTGGAAGTAATTCTGGTCACTGAGGATGAATGCACATATCTTATCCAAAGAAGAACTATTTGTCTCTCATGACATTAACTCACCTCAAATACTGAAGTCAGTGGAATACTTTTGAAATATATTGACTGTTTTAATATATGAAAATACTGCAAATAATTTTCACAAAGCAAAGTTCCATAAATGGCAATCTGATCAGTTAATCTACTTTTAACTTGTTGTGTTATAAAATTTGACCAGAATACGAGGAGAACACCTCTGCTCTTCTAGAGATAATGTCATTAGTCTCCAAAGCAGTATGGTCTTTGGTGTAATGTCTCTCTTGGTAAGTGACAACTTGAGTTTTGCAGCACTCTCAAGGTATTCCAGGCAGATATCAGCTGGGATTACAGGCTCAGAGCTCCAGAGTGTTTTCCAGCTGCTATCACTGGGCCAAGTCTAATACTGGTGCAGACATTTAGTCAGTGGGAGGAACTATTTTCGCCCTTAATAATGTTTTTTTTCCCAGTTGGATAATCTAACAATTAAGCAATTTGGGGAGTAAGATTTCTCCTGGTCGCTGTAACTGGTCATTGTCACTGGAGTAAGACGTCCATTTGTTTTTCAGCAGCTGTCCTCTCTCCTCCATTCCCCTGTGTGTTTGTTTCTGTCTGTCTTTCCTCCTCTCTATCTCTGTAATCTCCATCTCTCTTGTACTTTCAGTCTCTCGGTAATCCGTATTCCCAGACATTGAGCCTTCTGTTTGACACTTATCCCCCAGTCTGTTTTACCTTGTGACCCCATTCCTTCTCCTTGCTCTCTCTTGTGAAGTACATTCCCCAGTCTTTCTGTGTTGTCATGAGTCACTGGGGTAGAGCAATAGAAATCCAACTTAGCTATTGCCTGAGCTGTCATAAAGGTTTAACATTTTAAAAAGTACACAAAATTCCCAAATTGTCTTGATTTTCAGACCCAGATTGATGGAAAGCATGGACCAGGTTTTGATACTTAATAGTAATTACTTTTTATTTCAAATGCTTAGGCAAATACAGGCAACCAAATCAAATCAGCTACCCTGCATTCGCAACATATTAAAATATTGAAAGATTCTCAAAAGTGCCCAAATGATTTTTTGAATAACTAATTCCAGATTTTGTGAATAACCAATAGTAGACACCAAGTTAATAACTAAAACAAATAAATTAACAATACATTATTTATACAAGAACTTTAACAGAGCAAGTTAAACAACAAGATAATCTAATCGATGTCTATAATTTAAACTCACCCAACACAAAGACAGACAGACAGACACATTTAGGGGATTCATTGAAGACAAAAATAAGAGATGAACCTGGCCAGTTCACTTAAGCAGTCTGTACAATCTGTAATATCACAGGCATATGGGATGGTAGCTTGCGAGGTTTCTGAAGACACAATGCAAACAGCTTCCAGTAAGCTCCAAGGAATATTCTCTTAATTTTTATTGTTGAGATTCTAGTCTCTGACCCTTCAATAAGTTGATAACCAGGAGCACTCAAACCTTCATCCTGTTGGTTTCACATTCATCTGACAAAAACACTGGTTCACTGATTTCCCTTTCTGTATTTTCAACATTGTTTTTGTTCGACAGTCTAGCATCATAATTCCCTGTGAGGCCCGTCAGTTTAAGCAGAACATCTCTCCAGAGTCGAACTATCTTTCGAATACTTTGAACAAATCTCAACCTGCAGATAACTCCCAAGCCTGGCCTCATATGCAAATATCAGTTTGTTTAAATGTTACCTTCATCTCTCAGATCATGACACAAATGTGTGCACAGAGTACACATGCAAAAGCACACGATTCTGATTCACGGGTTGATGAGATCATCCTTGTAATTTGTATCCTGGTCAGAATGTCGCATGTGAGACGTCTTTCACTGGATTACAAAAGACATAAAAGGACTCTGACTTAGCCATTAAGCATCATGGCTTGCAACAACTGCTGTTGGAAGATGAATTGTTTTTCATTTCGTTTCAAGTGCATTTTGACTGCAGGTGACAGAGAGGCAACTCTTGAGCTGGTGGAGATCAAATGAATTCTCACTGTCTCTTCTTGCCAGCTATTGAGTTAACAGAGGACCAGTCACATGGTTGTTGGCAGGCAAAAGAACTTTGTCATCAATACCTGGTCACTAGAGAATTAATTTCTGCATACAACTCTTTAGCTCCAATTTGTCTGCAACCCAAATTTCAATGATGGCTTGTTCAAATAATTGTTTTAACGATGATTATCTTTAGTGTCAGGTTTCCTGGTGAAGGGCTTTTGCTTGAAAAGTCAATTCTCCTGTTCCTCGAATGCTACCTGACCAGCTGTGCTTTTCCAGTACCATACTTTCGACTCTGATCTCCACCATCTGCAGTCCTCACTTTTTGTTACCTGACTTGAAGCGATCCTTTAAAACACTGTTTTAAATCACTTCTTCCTCATTTCAGTTCGCAATTCAAAAGAATCACAAAACTAAAAAGACTGATCTTTACAATGTGTCCCCATTCCTTCCCCCTCTTTCTCCCTGTCTTTTTCTGTCTCTCTAAGATGCCATTTCTCATTCTCTTCTTGCTTTCTCATCCAAATTCCACAGTCTGCTTTTCTCTGCAAACCTGTAACCTCATCTAGGCATTGTTTTGAGGTAGGTTTTAAGCACCTTTCCCTTTAGTAGATCTAGATTCCAGGCTTTCCACATTCCTGTTTTCCCTACAATCTCATTCTCTTTTGGGCCCTGTTTTCCCATCCACTTCATTCAGTCCCCAAATTTGTTCTCAACCCATTTATCTTAATCTACAATTCTGATCTGGCCCCAGCTATGTAATCTTCATTCTGGTCTTCCAATCCCCTTCTTACCCAACTTCCTTCTCTCTCTTATCCTCATTCTTGGCTCCATTTCAGGTTCAATCCAGCTACTCTTTGTTCAGTTTATTCTACAGCTCTTTGAGCAGTTGTTCTCCCCTCTACTCCTCCAATCGGCCTCATTCTGTATTTTCTGTTCTATCCCTCTCTATCTTTTATTCTTTCCTGTTATTTCCTATCCCATCACCCCATGTCCCTTTGCTGAAAAGTGTGTTGCTGGAAAAGCGCAGCAGGTCAGGCAGCATCCAAGGAGCAGGAGAATCGACGTTTCGGGCATAAGCCCTTCTTCAGGATTCTTTTTTCCCATGTCCCCTTTACCTGCTCACACTGATCTTGGCATTGAAGCACATTTGCTATGATCTCAAATCCATATTCTTGCTGTTATAACAGAGAGAAAAAAAATTGTTGCACGTTGTTCACACCCCAATCAAATTATTGAAATACTTCTGTTTGTCAAATCATGTCATTGTCCCTTGCGTTAACTGAAATATCTAATGACCAGAATCAAGCAGTTAAAAAGCTTCCTGTTCATAAAGGGTATGAATCACCACTCCTGAGGCATGACACCATTAGGCTGGCACTCGGTTGGGAGTGTGCTGCAATATCAGAAGTACTATCCCTCAGACAGTAGCTCAGACTTCTAAGGCAGATGTAAATGTACCAAGACATTCTTTTGAAGAAGAACAAGGGCACTATTACTGGCAGCCTGGCCAATGTTTATTCATCAACCATCATAAGTGGGGTTCATAAGAATGATTAGTCATCATAACATTGCAACTTGAAGAATCTTGTTCCGTGCAAATATGCAGATGCTGTTTTCAACGTCACAACAGTCAGTGGGCTCCAGTGTCAAAGTACTGCATTGGTCACATTTTGAAAATTTGTTTGTTAAATGTGAACATCAATGGTCAGGTGAGCAGAAATTGCTTACTCCTAACTGCCCTCGAGAAAATGGTGGTGAACTGTTGCAGTGTAGCGACACCCACAGAGCTGATAGGAAAGGAGATGATGACAATAAAGGAATAGTGGAGGTGATATATTTCTGAGTCAGGTTGATTTGTGGCTTGGAGGGTAACTTCAAGATGGTGGTGTTGCCAAGTAACTGCTGTTTTGTCCTTCTAGATGGTGCGCCCTGCTGCTACTGTGTGTTGGTGGTGGAGGGAGTGAATGTCGGAGGTGGTGGATGGTTGCCAGTTGACTGCTTTGTCCTCAATGGTGTTGAGCTTCTTAAATGTTATAAATTAATTTCGATGATGCTGAGGTTGGGAAAGGTCCTGTATAAGTGCAAGCTTTATTCATCACGGACAATGATGTTATTGATGCAGACATGTATTGGGCTTTGCTGTTGGAGCACTCAGTCTGTTAACAAAGGAAGTGAGAGGAGACTGGCTCTGGAAGTGAGGCAGAAAGTAAGTAGTGCCAGGATTAAGGCTTCAGAGGTTGTGTGAGGTACTGAAAGAAGTGGTGGGGGAGGCTAGGTATAGAGCAACTTTTGTAGCAGCAACGTGCAAGATTTGACCAAGAACTGAGTTATACCATGAGAGTTGCTTGATTCCAGGAGATTAAGATTGAAGCAGTGAGCAAAACTGGAAGAGGCAGCCCTGACTAAAATTGTACAAGAGGTAATGGCAGCAGGAAGTGAGAGGTCCAAATAAAAGCAAATAACATTATAACTTTATTAAGAAATTGCAGTAATGAAAAATTGATTAAAAAATGTAGTGGGAGGAGTGTTGGGGTGAGGGAAGAGGGGGAATCCATTCTTATACTACCTCCAGAGGCGGAAGGATTGAGTAACAAGCGATTGTGTGAACAAGTACATTCTCTGGATAAGCCCTTTGCTGTCAAACTTCAGAATTGGAGAACCGCTGCAGGAACAACTATGTGGCAAAAATAGGATACCTCGTGAATTGTAATATATTGCTGAGAATTGGTATCACAGGATTGAGTTTGAAATCTCTGCAGACAGACTAATTTGATTAAGTTGTTCAAGGAGGCGACAAAGGTAATTGATGAGGGTAGACCAGTGGATGTTATGACCTCTGCTGTTCTCAGTGAATTGGGATGAAAATATAGATGGGTGGATTAATAAGTTTGCACTCGACATAAAGATGAAGTTATGGATAGTGTAGAAGGTTGTCAAAGGATACAATGCGATAAAGCTCAGTTGCATATGTGGGTGGAGAAATGGCAGATGGAGTTTAATCTAGGTAAGTGTGAGGTGTTGCACTTCGAGAGATCAAATGTTAAGGAAAAGTATGCAGTTAATGGCAGGACCCTGAACAGCATTACATACAGAGGGATGAGCTATAAGGAGAGGTTAGAAAAACTCAGGTTGTTTTCTCAGGAGCAGCGGAGCATGAGGGGAGACTTGAAAGTAATCTATAAAATTGAGATGCATAGAAAGGATTGACATTCAGAATCTTTTTCCCAGAGTTGAAATGTCTAATACTAAGGGAAATACATTTAAATTGAGAGGGAGAAGTTCAAAAGAGATGTGAGGGGCAAGTTCTTTTACACAGAGACTGATAGGAGTCAAGAACATGCTACCAGGGGTAGTGGTGGTGAAGGTAGATGCAATAGGAATTGTTTAAGGGCTTTTAGATAAGCCCATGAATATGCAAGGAATGGTGGGATATTGACCAAGGGCGGGCAAAGGGATTACTTTAATTGGGTGTCATATTCGGTACAACATTGTAGGCTGCATAATTCTATGTTCTATATTTCATCTTTAGTTCTGAGGAATACTTTTTCCTGAATGAAAAGACTTGTCTCGTAATTGGCAACAAGTTAATTAGGGAATATATGCCCCAGATAGCAAAATGTAAAACATGATCCCAGGTCACAACTAATTATCTTAATGGTGGGCATGCCTCAAAAAATATCCCATTCTGTTTTCCAAGAGAGTTGTTGCAGATTAAAATAAGAACATTCTGTGCTTTTAATATGTTTGGCTGGATTAATTGTTTTGATTTTCCACTGTTATGTTCTTCACCCTACACACTATCTCATCACTTGGATCCTTTAATTGTTCAAATTTTTAATTCTTTTCTTCTGTTTCATTGGGCTAGTAGCTGCTGCTCTCAAGCTGAAAAAAAAATTGGACCAGACTTTGCTAATTTTCTGGTCTGTGTCATCTCTTGTAGAATTACTGATGGCACAGACTTATAAGGATGACTTTCTGTTGGCCCACAGCTAAAAATAGTAGATCAGTGACCTGCAACTAATACAACTGTCAGCTGCTCAGTGGTAGCAGTCGGTGTACAGACTGGATGATTTGAGCAGCTTATACCACAGCTTTTAAAACATAAATTGAAAGCAGTGTATAAATACACGGTGGGTAAACGTAAAGTACACGTAAAAGGTTAGAGATGTGGGCCTTTTGATTTCCTTCCTTGTTTGTAATGTTATTCAGTGATGTCTTAGCACCAGGAAGCAGCCTAACTCAAGTATATGTGTCACAGTTGGGCTGTAACACTGCAGTTGGACAAGCATTGTTTTCCTTGGGGAGTCGGAGTCCGAGGGGTGATCTTATAGAGGTTTGTAAAATCATGAGTGGCATGGACAGGGCAAATAGGCAAGGTCTTTTCCTTGGGATAGGGGAGTCCAGAACTAGAGGGTGTAGGTTTAGGGTGAGAGAGGAAAAAATGAAAAAGGGGCAACTTTTTCATTCCAAAGGTAGTGCATATATGGAATGAGCTGCCAGAGAAAGTGGTGGAGGTAAAAATATTGTCGGAGAAAGTGAGGTCTGCAGATGCTGGAGATCAGAGCTGAAAATGTGTTGCTGGAAAAGCGCAGCAGGTCAGGCAGCATCCAGGGAACAGGAGAATCGACGTTTCGGGCATAAGCCTCGGGCAGATTCCTGAAGAAGGGCTTATGCCCGAAACGTCGATTCTCCTGTTCCATGGATGCTGCCTGACCTGCTGTGCTTTTCCAGCAACATATTTTCAGTAAAAATATTGTACTCTATGCTACTTTCTCCCCACCCCCACCCTCCTCTAGCTTATCTCTCCACCCTTCAGGCTCTCTGCCTTTATTCCTGATGAAGGGCTTTTGCCCGAAACGTCGATTTTACTGCTCCTCGGATGCTGCCTGAACTGCTGTGCTCTTCCAGCACCACTGATCCAGAATCTGGTTTCCAGCATCTGCAGTCATTGTTTTTACCTCATTGATTTTAACCCTACTGCGAATCCTCTTGCAAGGATGTCTGCCTTGAACAAGTTTTCCTCCTTTCTCTACAAGAATCTCAGGGAGTCCCTCTCCCACTGCAACTCCCAGGTCATTTCCTCTGCCCTGAAGCTCTTCAACCATGTCCTGAAACAAACTCGCTACCACTGCCACATTTGCTTCCTCAGAGGAAGTGGTGGAGGCTAGTACAATTACAACATTTAAAAGGCATCTGGATGGGTATATAAATGAGTGGTTTAGAGGGATATGAGCCAAGTACAGGTAAATGTGATTAGATTTATTGAGGATATCTGGTCAGCATGGCCAAGTTGGATTGAAGGATCTGTTTCTATGCTGTACAGCTCTATGATGCTATGACTGTAGTGAGGCTGGTAGGACAGGCTCATTGAGTTACTTGGAATGTGGAGCACAGAAATGGGCCATTTGGTCCAACTAGTCTGTTCTGTTATTTACTGTGCATGCAAACCTCCTCCCACTTTAATTCACTAAAATCTATTGGCATATCACTCCATTTCTTTCTCACTTGTGTACTTAGCCAGTTTCCCCTTAAATGCATGTTTTGCTATGTATCTCATTTGCTTCTTCTGTTAGCAATTTCCGTGGAACATAGAATATAGAATAATACAGCGCAATACAGGCCTTTCAGCCCTCGATATTGTGCTGACCTCTTATCCTACTCTCAGATCAAACTAACCTACATACCTTTCATTTTGCTATCATCCATGTGCCTATCCAAGAATCGCTTGCATGTCCCTAATGTATCTGATTTCAGCACTCTCTAAATAAAGAGGTTACTCCTGAATATTTGTTAAAAATTATTTATGGCTATCTATATTCCTGGCTCTGTAAGTGATCTGCATAGAAGTGGATAAACCTACTCCATGTTTATACCTCACTGAGCACAATTTTGACTTTTATTCTTTCATGTAATAAATAGCAAGCAGTCAATGTTTTGAATGCTGGGTCACATGATCACTTAACTAGATAACAGGCAATGCAAGGATGTTGCTTTTTTAAAGATCTCTAATTTAATTTTTAAAAACCCTATCTACAATCTGTTGTGCTCAGAAAATCACTTCCAATAAACCTGGAATCAAGACAAAAAGCTCACATAGATAGTGATCGTATGAAAAAAAAACAAAACCAGCAGTCTGCTTTTATGCTTTATGTTGCCATAACTAACAGTTTTCTTTTCAACTTTGCCATTCTAATTCAACAGAAATATTAAAAGGCAATAAGTGAGGGAAGGATTATGGTCCTTCAGTATTCAAGTTTGGAAAAGCAAACTTTTATGAAAAATATATGCACTCACCATCCCCAAAATTAAAATGAAAGGTAGTAATTTAGTTCCAGTTATATTTTAAAACATTACAATCACCTCGGAGTTCACTTCGACTGGGAACATGCTCTAATGGCTCACCATGATTGTATTAATTGCATAAAAATGGTATATGGTGCAGATTTCTGTCATTATAATTCTCTTCTGCTGGAAAAGAATAAGGTTTTCTTTTGAACTCATAAGTGAAGTGATCTTGAGGTCCTATTAATCTTGTAAAATTAGGTGTCTATCTACTGTGCCAGTGGGAATTTTCTTCCAAGCTATGTACTTCTTGAAGTTGTTGAGTCTGGAATGTCCATCCTGTTTCTCTGGTGCAAAGTCATCAAGATGGGAAAGTGGTCTGTGTTTGCCATAGAGAAATGAAGATGGTAGTGGAAAAAGAGGGTGAGGCCTGTCATTCCATCTGTTGTAACGGGGGAGTGTCAAAATCTCTAGCAGAAGGAGGCAGAGTTCCATATGATGAGCCACATTGTGAATCTGGTTCTGGACAATCATTGAGCAGCAGTCTTGAGCAATGTGGTCCTTTACAATAATGCAAAATGAAAGGCTCCAGTATTTTTTGTTTTAGTTCCGGCTCTGCATCAAACATGTCACTTCCTAAATTAATTCTCATTAGTCTGCTGTGAAGGTCAGTCAAATTTACATCTCCATCCATTTTATGGTCGCGATCATTTTTGAAAAGTTCAATTGATGTTTCAGGGTCCAGTTCTTCTGCATAAATGAGGTATCTACAGATCAGTTCTATTAATTCTATCACTACAGTGAACTCCAATTATTTTATCATTATCTACATTTTCCTATAAGAGCTTTGTAATGCTCTGTTTAAACTATAGAATTGTAGCATCATCCAGTACTTCAAGTCTAACAGTGTAGATTTTTTGATTGTGTACACTTTTAGGCAAATCCTTCTCTACATAGTAATGAATCATATGCGTTAAACCAATAGTCAATCCAAGCTCCACATTCTGCTCTTTGGTTTTAGCTATTAGGTCATTTGGAGAAAACTTCTGATTAGCTGTAAGCCTGTGACTTATAGCCCCTTTCAAAGTTCTTGGTTTACATTTTCCAGTTCATATAATACACTTATCAGGAGCCATATACTTGTTCACTGTAGCTTAAATGAGCCCAGTCTTTTTCATATAAACTTTGAAGTATTGTAGAACTACTGCTCCCCCTCTATCCCCAGCACCCAACCTGAGTACAAAGCTGCTCTTATCGTACAGAACCCAATGCCAATTTTTTTCTTTAGAGCCATAATTTATTTTCTGTCTCTAATTGCCCTAGACAAAGTGGTCATGAGCTGCCTTCTTGAATTATCTGAGTCCATGTGGTGTAAGTAGACCTACAATGTGGTCGTTCAAGAGCTTTGACCCAGCAACACTGAAGGAATAATGGTATATTTCAGGTTACAATGTTGTGTGGCTTGGAGGGGTGATCTTAGATGGTGGTGTTCCTGTGTATCTGTTGACTTAGTTCTTCCCGATTTGCAGTGGTCTTGCGAACATGCTGTTGAGGGTGTCTTGGTGAGTTGTTGCTGTGCATCTTCTGATGTTACACACTGCAAAGATTCTTGATGAGAGCTTCCAGGCTTCTATTGGTTCTGCTGGCCTCCAAATGTGTGAAGCAGCCCTTAATTAGCCAATTGAGGGCTTCAGTTGGGATAATGGGAATGCTATGTAATTGAGGACAAGTGGGTGAGAGCATGGGAAAAAGGCTCACTGGGAGTTTTGAGCTCTAGGCAAATCGGACGGTGGGGCAGCATGAAACTCTCCTCTGAATTAAGGAATTCTTTAGGACAACTCTCACCCTTCTCAATTTACACGGGTGAATTAGTGCTTGTCTGCTCAGTTATTCCTGACGGTTACTTTCTTTGAATTTTTCTATTTTCCTTGTCAATCAATTTTACCATCATTTTAGGAAGCTCAGAGAAACAGGGATCTTGGGGTTCTAGTCCACAGACTAAGAGTTGGATAGGCTATTATGGTCTTGAAAGTAGCATATAGGATGCTTGCCTTTATCAGTCGAGGCATAGATTATAAGAACAGGAAGGTTATTTTGTAGCTGTACAGAACTTTGGTGATTTCACAGTTCTGGCCATCAAACTATAGGAAGGATTCAGTTGCATTGGAGTGGGTGCAGGGGATATTCACCAGGATGTTGCCTGAGATGGAGCATTCCAGTGATGAGGAGAGGCTGGATAAACTCAGATTGTTTTCTTAGCTGCAGAGAAGGTTGAAGTATGGCCTGATAGAGGCAGATAAGATTATGAGAGTCATCGACAAGGTGGATAGAAAACAGCTGCTCCTCTTAGTTGAAAGGTAAATAATAAGGAAGCACATAGTTAAAGTGAAAGGCAAGAGGTTAGATGGGATTTGAGGAAAGCTTTTTCACCCAGAGAGTGATGGGGTCTGGAATGCACTGTTTGGGGGCAGGGGCAGGGGTGGGGAGGGTAAGTTGAGGCAGGTAACCTACAGCCTTCAAAAGGTACTTGGATGAACACTTGAAGTGTCATAACATTCAAGACTTTGGGCCCTCTGTGGAAAAGAGGGACTTGTGTGGGCACTAGCAATTGTTTTGGCAGTATGGAATCAGTGGGCCAAAAGGCCTGTTCTATAGCATATCATTCTGTGATCATCTCTCATGTCTCCATACTTTTGAGTGATGTCAAACCAAGGCTTTTTATATTTGATTCATAAATAATCTTTGAAATAAGGAGTGATTAAGATCTTCAGGATTAGCTGACACTTAGACTAACGCAGCACATGATGTTCAGAATGATTGGTACCTTTGTACCTTTTGTAACTTGAATATCTGTTTGAAGATACTTTAGGATGAAAGCTGGGAGGCAGAAGTAACCAGAAAGGCCTCATATGCTGTATTTGTCACAGAACAGTGATTGTGCTTCCAAAATAATTTATTAGATGTGATGATTATCTTCTATCCAAGTGTAATTTGTCACTTTAACAGCACATATAACTGCATTTCATACAGAAATTATAGTACAGTAGGAACTAGCATGTGTTAGTGTTAGCTGTTCTGTTGAAGCCAACTGCACTTAGTTCCAATTCCTGAACACTTTGCCTATTTTCTTAATGTTGAGTACTGCAGTAGAATAAAAGATGTTTTGCATTGGCTACAAAGAACTGTGATTGATCATACTGAGGTTTCAGATTAAATGTGTCCTGTAGAATTTTCATTCATCTATACTTCTGATCAATACTTCATGATGTATATGCACGGGTTTAGTTGATTCAGTGAATGAGAGGGGGTTAATAAGCATCTGATGGAGAAAGGAATCGAGGATTAAATATGTAGGATGAGATGAAATAACTGGGAATAGGTACCTGAGAAGCACAAACCCTGGTATGGACCTGTAGGGATGAATAACCAGAGTGTATGTTGTAAATTTAAGGTAAACGCAAGCTCATCCAAAGCGCCTCAGCTTATATCCAAACTTGCTTCAAGTTCCATTTACCCATGACTTGGTGATCTACATTGGCTCCCTATTTGGCAGTGTCTTGAACTTAAAATTCTCATCCTATTCTTAATCCCAACCATGGGCTTGTGCTCCCTATTTCTGTAACCTTCTTCAGCACCACATATCTCTGGGATATCTGCACCTCTTCAATCCTGATACCTTGGGCATTTTCAAAGCTTAAACAGTGGTGCCTGAGTTCGAAGCTCTGGAATTCCTTCCCTAATCCCTTCTCCTTCGCTAATGCTCTCTGCTCCTTTAAAACGCCCTCTTAATCTGTCCTTTATTAAACTTTTGGTCAACTGAGCTCATAACTCCTTTTGTGAGTTGGTGTCAAATTTTGCTTGACAAGGCGTCTCTGTGCAGTGCTTTCAGATGCAGATACAAACATAGAAACAAATAAAACAGAAGCATGAGTAGGCCATTCGGTCCCCTCAAGACTGCCCCTCTTTCCAATATGATCATGACTGATGATCCAGCTCTGTATCCTATTCCCATGTCTCCCCCATACCCTTTGATCATTTTAGGCCTAAGATACCAAGTATGTGTCAAAAAAGTGAGTTTTAGTCCATACACAATTAGAGTAAAAGATTGGAAAGCACCATGACAGGTGCTTTATTTGGTCACTGTGGCACGTATTCTCATGGGTCACAGTAACTGAAAGCTGAATTTATATCTCGAGATTTTATTTGCTTCTAAAGCTATAGTCAATACTAATTATTGTGTTTACCATCCCAGTCAGTATTGTTTTCCTCTTCCTACTTCCCACAAATGCTGCCCACATTTCCTTCTCCTGTTCGCCTAGGCCTGATTCTTCTGGGGACTTTTCACACGTTCCTTTCTGTTTTCAAGAATGGCTGTGACAGCACTGTTCCTTCTGAGTCAGAATGTTGTGGTTTCAAGACCAATGCAAAGCTTGGGCAATATCTTTCATACCTTCAACCCCTTGAGATCTCTGCAGTCCTCTCATTCTCTTGCTTTGAGTAGCCCTGATTTCCTTTGTTCCACCATTGGTGGCCATTCTTCAAGTTGCCTGACTCCTAAACTCTGGAATTCATGAGGTTTTGCTGCAGCTCTATAAAACTCTGGTTAGACCACACTTGGAATATTGTGTCCAGTGCTGGTTGCCTCATTATAGGAAGAATGTAGATGCTGTAGAGAGGATGCAGAGGAAATATATCAGAATGCTGCCTGGATTGGAAGGTTTGTATTTTGAAGAAAGGTTGAGTGAGCTAGGGCTTTTCACACTGGAGAGAAGAAGGATGAGGTGTGATTTGATAGAGATGTACAAGGTAATGAGAGGCACACTGTAATGATAGAGTAGATGGCCAGAGACTTTTCCCCAGGGCAGAAACGGCTGTCACAGGGGGTCATAATTTTAAGGTGGTTGGAGGAAGGTATAGGGGAGGTGTCAGAGGTAAGTTCTTTATGCAGAGAGTGATGAGTGTGTGGAATGCACTGCCAGTAGTGGTAGTAGAGTCAGAGACATTAGGGACATTTAAGCGACTGACACATGAACAGCAATAAATGAGGGGTGTGTAGGTTAGGTTGATTTTAGATTAAGATAACTGCTCCGCACAACGTCGTGGACCGAAATTATGGCCCACTGTGCTGTACTATGTTCTATATCTTTTACCTTTACTAGAACAAGCCAAATAATAATGTTTTAATGGCACATTTGAAATGCATTGTTCAATGAAACAACAGTTCTTGTGCTGTCACTGTCAAGCTAAGTAAAAAATCACACAACACCAGGTTATAGTCCAACAGGTTTAATTGGAGGCACACTAGCTTTCTGAGCAACGCTCCTTCATCAGTTGGTGAAGGAGCGTCGCTCCGAAAGCTAGTGTGCTTCCAATTCAACCTGTTGGACTATAACCTGCTGTTGTGTGATTTTTAACTTTGTACACCCCAGTCCAACACCGGCATCTCCAAAGCATGACTGTCAAGCTAAATTGTGTTCAAAACGTAGTGTGAACCATTGGCCTGCTAAATCGGAGGGCAAAAGTGGAACCATTTACCAACTGAGCTGATGCTGTTCAAGAATCTTTAAAAAGAGTTATTTTATTTTTGCTTTTTTAAAATATTGGAGGGACCCTGTTTATTCCTTGCTTGCAGAAAATATTTAGCACTCAAGAAAATACACAGCACATCAACATTAGGATAACATCTATCTATTTAGACATTAGAATTGATTGGAGTAGGAATTAAGTCAGTGCAGGTAAATTATCATTGAAAAGGTACATGGAGAAGCAAACAAACAAAAAATGCAACAGTGTTAAATTCTTTATCTGAGAAGTTTGTAAAGGTATAAGCTGTTCGCAATAATTTTATTTCCTCATGATCAGAAATGATGTTTGTGTGTTAATCGATGTAGCATAGATATTGTCTGAGGTATTATTTTCCATATTGCAGATCTTGGCTGCTGGTGCAGGCTGGCATTACTAGAAATAAAGACTTGCGTACATAGGATGCACTTCATCGTCTCTCGAACATCCCAAATAGTTGTTCTGCCAAGTCGGTATATTTTTGAAGTGTAGTCACTGTTGGCATGTAGGAAGTGTGGCAGACAATTTACACATAGCAGGCTGCCACAAACAGCAATGTGATAACAAATGGATCGCCCATTTTAGTAATGTTAGTTTAGAGATAAATATTTCCCACAAACTTTTCTAATCTTGAAAAAATGCTGTGTGGTCTTTTTAGCTCATGCTAGAGGGTAGAGAGGCTTGAATTATTCTTAAATTATTAAATGCACAACTTTCTCTCTTGAAAATGGAGAGTGAAAGATAAGCTGTGAAGTTGTATTGTGTTCATGCTTGCACACTGCTTACGCATTTACAACACATATGGACAGTGCTCTGTACAATAGGAATATTGGCCATAATTTTACAGCCTCCCTACCCCAATAAATGGCCATTTAAGGTCCTCTACCTGGTGCTATCAGGTTTTGCCAGAGTTGCTTGGGCACCATATCACGTAGGGACATGGCCCAGTAAAATTTGAACACTTTGTGCAAGCACTGAGGGTGACAAGGGCACGAAATGTACCCAGGCTGGGGTTTTCAATGTCCACCACTAAGTGGCTTGGCAGCAGTACGACTGGTCAAGCTGGTTGGGTCCTAAAGGTCATTAGCTGGTAGACTGAATGTGTGGTAGGTGATGAGGGAAACAACAAGAGGGAAAAACATACTTGACTTCATCCTTACCAATCTGCCAGCTACAGATGCATCTGGTCCATGATGGTAGGAGTGGCCACCATGCAGTCCTCTTGGAGACAAAGTCCCACATTCACATTGAGAATACTCTCTGTCGTGTCATGTGGCGCTATTGTTGTGCTAAATGGGACAGACTTTAAATAGATCCAGCAATTCAAGACTGGTCATCCATGAGGCTCTGTGGGCCACCATATGCAACTTCATACCTGGCAAGTCAGGAGTGTGATCGCATACTCCCCACTTGGCTGGATGAGTGCAACTCTAACAAAGCTCAGGAGGCTTGACACCATCCAGGAAAAAGCAACCTGCTTGATTGGCACAACATCCACTCCCTCCATCACTGACAGTCAGTAGCAGCAGTGTATACTATCGTCAAGATGCACATAATTCACCAAAGATCCTTCAACAGCCCCTTCCGAACCAATGACCACTTCCATCTCGAAAGTCGAGAGCAGAAAATACATGCCACTGACTACCCTGACTTGGAAATTTATCACTGTGGCTGGGTCAAAATCCTCAAATTCCCTTCTGAAGAGCATGGTGGGTCTATGTATAGCAGGTAAATTGCAGTGACACATGAAGGCAGTTCACCACCACCTTCTTAATGGATGGACAATAAATGCTGGCCTGAATGTATAATTGAATGAATTACAATAATGACAGTCTTGGATGAAGAAGGAATAGTGTAGATGATATTCTGTGTCCCAGGCAGAGCATGCTTAGCAAATACTACCTCCAGTCGAAAGCTCCACTTATAAACCAACCCAACAAGGCCTGTCTGGTTAATTCTTCCTATCCTGACTTCACTTGTCTGCACTCACCTTGAATCTTGGAGAAAGTGAGCACTGCAGATGCTGGTGATCAGAGTGTGGTGCTGGAAAAGCACAGCCTGTCAGGCAACATCCGAGGAGCAGGAGAATCGACGTTTTGAGCATAAGCTTGTCATCACGAATCCTGATGAAGGGCTTATGCTCGAAATGTCGAATCTCCTGTTTCTCGGATGCTGCCTGACCGGCTCACCTTGAATCTGCTGCTCCAGAACCTCCTGTAGTCCCGGCTGAAGCTACCTTATGCCTCAGAGATTGGAGGGCATGACTTCAGACCTGAGAATGGTCACTCTGATCATGGCCTTGAGGGTTTAGTAAAGTTCCTTGCCACTTTCTGGATGGTGAGTAGAGCCACCATGTAATAGCCTGGCCACAATTTATTTTAAGCATAAGTATTTCTTCAGTTGCCTTCACTGCTGTGTTTTCATTTCTTTACAGACAAGTATAAAAGAAGGATTTTTACTGAAGCAAACCAGCTCATTTCAACGTTGGAAAAGGAGATACTTCAAGCTGCGGGGAAGGACGCTTTATTATGCCAAGGATTCAAAGGTAAAAATAAGCAGACAAAAGTATCCAGCTTGTTGCCGTCATACTGATGTGTCTTGATCAACGATTTGGAAAATGAGTTCACCACATACTCCGCAAACTCCACCACTTGAAAAGAAAGATACATGTTTCCGTACACCTGTTTGTGTCTGTTATCTCATCATTTCATCCCAATGCATTTGAAAGCTAATTAAATACTTCAGAAGTGTGGTCACCATTCTAATTTAGGAATTGCCGCTCCTAATGTTTATACAGCAACTTACACAACAGAGGAGCACCTGACCTTACTAGTAGGATTCCAAAACAGAAATTGCTGTTCAGAAGAAAGGTTACTGGACTTGAAGCATTATCTCTACTTTCCGCTGTAGCAGCGATTTCTGTTTTTATTCCTGGTTTCCAGCATTCAGAATTCTTTTTTTTTTACCAGTAGGATTGTTACTGACCAGTTTGCACAGAAGAAATCTTTTGCTTTTCTTTGAAACTGAGTTGTATTGACTGGAAGATAAAAAATTAAGGTACCTGTGCAAGTTTCTTTTTAAAACTTTTCAAAAACTTTGTGCTGAATGGCCTCCTCAGAATAGCAGTTAATCAGTATATTTATGTCACACTGATTCTCAGATTCTTCAAGTGCTGGTTTTGTGTGTTCAAGTGGCACCCGCATTGACTAGTTGACAGCTCATTCAATATCTTTTGTGCCACACACTGACTCACTGCTTTCCATTTTGCTTGTTTGTGGGCCTCCAACCTTTATTTAGTATTTGACACCTGCTGTTCACAAAACCTCTGGCATATTGAGAAAATTACTGATCTGACACAAGAGCTTATTTAGTAAATAAAGACATGAAGATGTTGACTTCTGTGAATGAGCTTACTAAACAAGCTTCCATGTCACGATCTTTTGTTTGGGTTTAAATGTTTGCCTTTTCTTTCATTATCCTGTTTAAACAATATATTTGGAAGATTTGTACAGCTCATGCAAGTATTTTCATTAAGGATTTTTTTGACAAACCCTTTTGCACGATGGAGGTTAGAGTTGGGCACAGATGGGCCTTGGGGCTCCGGGGAAGTCCCAGCATACGTGCATCTGTGGTACTTATGTAAGAAGTTTAAATTAATCTAGATTGCTAGTTTTACCTTGCCTAGATTGATCTGTGTCCCAACAACAGTGCATCAGATGGCAAAACGCACAACTACATCAGTAATTTACTTATACTTACCAAAGTTCTTACACAGATGTATTTGGAGCTGAACAGCATGAAGAAAATCAACTGGAATCTCTCCATACTCCAGTAACTTCCCAATCCCTCCTGCCTGTGTGTACCCATTGCATGCCTTGACATAATGTGCCCTTGCCATCCCAGCAGTGTTCACCTACCCCTCGTAAATACTGAACAGTGGAGGGGGTGAATAGTTGGAGTTGGAGGTGACGATGGGGATGGATGGGGTGTAAGTGTTGTAGGGAGAGGGATGATGGGAGAGGTGTTTTGGTGGGAAATTGACAGCGCCATGTAAAACCATCAAAGCTGATAAAGTGAGAAGAGCAGCATGGTGACTTAACGGTTAACACTGCTGCCTCTCACTGCCTGTGACCTGGGTTTGATTCCATCCTTGGTGACTGTCTGTGTGGAGTTGGCACATTCTCCCAGTGTCTGTGAGGGTTTCGTCTAGGTGCTCTGGTTTCCTCCCACAGTCCAAAGATGTGCACATTAAGTAGATTGGCCGTGCTAAATTGCCCATTGTGTCCAGGAATGTGCAAGCTAGATGGATTAGCCATGGAAAATGCAGAGTTACCAGGACAGAGTGGGGGAGTAGGTTTGGGTGGATTGTTGTTTGGAGGGGCGGTGTGGAGTTGATGGGCCAAATGCCCTGCTTTGATGCAATAGGAATTCTATGATTCTTAGGACAGATTTCAGGGAAAGTGTCGTTAGTTGATGATGAGCTAAAGGATTGTGATTTTGACGGGATTTAGAATTGTAAATTGTTTGACTTTGTTCTCCTCTGCATCCCTGTTGGAGCCTGCATCACAATCTCCAAAGGCTCCAGGACAATTGTAAGTGGTTGGTTTACAATGCAGTCTGCATTGGATTCATCATTTCCAACATTGACTTGAAGATCTGGGCCAGACTTTGTTTGTACCATTGGTCAGGATCACGATGAGATGTGTGCACAGTTTGTACCATCAGTCAGGGTCACAGTGAGATGTGTACACGGTTTGTGCCATTGCTCAGGGTCACAGTGAGATGTGTACACAGTTTGTACCATTGCTCAGGGTCACAGTGAGATGTGTGCACAGTTTGTACCATCGGTCAGGGTCACAGTGAGATGTGTACACGGTTTGTGCCATTGCTCAGGGTCACAGTGAGATGTGTACACAGTTTGTACCATTGCTCAGGGTCACAGTGAGATGTGTACACAGTTTGTGCCATTGCTCAGGGTCACAGTGAGATGTGTGCACAGTTTGTACCATTGCTCAGGGTCACAGTGAGATGTGTACATGGTGTGTACCATTGCTCAGGGTCACAGCGAGATGTGTACATAGTTTGTACCATTGCTCAGGGTCACAGTGAGATGTGTACATGGTTTGTGCTGTTGGTCAGGGTCACGGTGAAATGTGTACATGGTTTGTAATGTTGGTCAGAGTCACGGTGAGATATGTACATGGTTTGTACTGTTGCTCAGGGTCATGGTGAAATGTGTACATGGTTTGTACTATTGGTCAGGGTCACAGTGAGATGTGTACACGGTTTGTACCATTGCTCAAGGTCACAGTGAGATGTGTACATGGTTTGGACCATCGGTCAGGGTCACAGTGAGATGTGTACAATGTTTGTACTCTTGATCAGGGTCATGGCGAGATGTGTACACAGTTTGTACCATTGCACAGGGTCATGATAAGATGTGTACATAGTTTTTCCCCTTGAACAGGGTCTCAATGAGATGTGTACATGGTTTGTACCGTTGGTCAGGATCACAATGAGATGTGTAAACAGTTTGTACCGTTCATCAGGGTCACAGTGAGATGTATAATGTAGCATTGCTCAAGATCTCAGTGAGGTGTGTACATGCTTTGTAGCAGAGGTCAGGGTCACAGTGAGATGTGTACAAGTTTTGTACCATTGGTCACGATCATGGCGAGAAGTGTACACAATGTGTACCATTGCTCAGGGTTATGATGAGATGTGTACATAGTTTTTACCCTTGATCAGGGTCACAATGAAATGTGTACACGGTTTGCACCGTTGATCAGGTTTATGATGCGATGTATACATGGTTTGTACCATTGGTCAGTATCACAATGAAATGTGTACATGGTTTGGACCATCGGTCAGGGTGACAGTGAAATGTGTACACAATTTGTACTGTCGGCCAGGGTCACAGTGAGATGTGTACCTAGCTTGTACCATTGGTCACATCATGATGAGATGTGTGCATAGTTTGTACATTGGTCAGGGTCACGATGATATGTGTACATGGTTTGTATTGTTGGCTAGGGTCACGGTGAAATGTGTACATGGTTTGTAATGTTGGCCAGGGTCATGATGAAATGTGTACATGGTTTGTAATGTTGGTCAGGGTCACGGTGAGATGTGTACATGATTTGTAATGTTGGTCAGGGTCACGGTGAGATGTGTACATGATTTGTAATGTTGGCCAGGGTCACGGTGAAATGTGTACATGGTTTGTACTCTTGGTCAGGGTCACGGTGATATGTGTACATGATTTGTATTGTTGGCTAGGGTCACGGTTAAATGTGTACATGGTTTGTAATGTTGGCCAGGGTCATGATGAGATGTGTACATGGTTTGTAATGTTGGTCAGGGTCACGGTGAGATGTGTACGTGGTTTGTAATGTTGGTCAGGGTCACGGTGAAATGTGTACATGGTTTGTACTGTTGGCCAGGGTCACGGTGAAATGTGTACATGGTTTGTAATGTTGGTCAGGGTCACGGTGAAATGTGTACATGGTTTGTACTGTTGGTCAGGGTCACGGTGAGATGTCTACATGATTTGTAATGTTGGCCAGGGTCACGGTAAATGTGTAGAGTTGTATCATTGGTTGCGGCCGCGATGAGATGTGTGCACAGTTTTTGCCGTCGATCAGTGTCACTGTGATATGTGTACACATTTTGTACTGTCAGTCAGGGTCACGCTGAGATGTATACACAGTATGTACCGTCAGTCAGGGTCACGGTGAGATGTGTACACTGTTTGTTCAATTCATCAGGGTCACAGTGAGCTGCCGGTTTTGACAGGCTGACCTTTAATGGTGTGAATAGTTACTTGAGCAATTTCATGGTGCTATTACAGCATAGAGCCATTGATCAGAGGTGTTGCTCATTTCTGTGCAATAGCTGTTACATTTGGGATTTACCTGTTAAATTTGTGGCATATAGTTTTATCGGAGGCTGGTTACCCGTGGGTTTGAGAAAGGTTGACTGTGAAAGTTGATCCAAAAGAATCAATCTTGTTTCATTGTGCTAATAATGAGGTCACTTGTGGACTGCCAGGGATATGAGCTAAGCTACTGAAGTCACCAGAAGACACCAGAAGTATCTGTAAACTCACCCTATTTGATGATGATTATTATTGACAAATTCTAACGCCTGTCATTTTGAGTGTCAGTGATTTTGCAATTGTGAAAGGACCGGTTTAATCTAAGTGGAAAGCCTTACATTTCACAATTTTTCCAAAGTGCTTTACGGCCCATAAACTGATTTTGATGTGTCATCTGTACTACAGCGTGAGAAATGCGACAGACACTTTATACACAGCACAATCCCATAAACAGCACCATAATAATGACTTCATAATCTGATTTTACTCGTTTTGTTTGAGGGTTAGAAGTTCATCAGCACACTGGCCAGAACTCGTCTTTTTTTTATTTTTTTTAATGCTGTGTTGCAGGAACTTTCTTCATTTGAGAGATCAGACAGTTTAAGGTTTGAAATGATGGAGGAACACACAAACATTAGCAGGAGTAAGCCACTCGATTTTCCGAGCTTGCTCTGCCCTTCACTGGGTTTGTGGCCGATCTGGTTGTAATTGCAAGTCTGTTTTCCTTTCTGCTCATCATTAACCTTAGCTTTGAATAAATTAAATGACTCCACCACTCTCTGAGGAAGAGAATTGTACAAATTTGCTGCATTTTGGGAAAGCAAATCTTAGCAGGATTTATACACTTAATGGTAAGGTCCTAGGGAGTGTTGCTGAACAAAGGGACCTTGGAGTGCAGGTTCAAAGCTCCTCGAATATGGAGTCGCACGTAGATAGGATAGTGAAGAAGGCATTTGGTATGCTTTCCTTTATTGGTCAGAGTATTGAGTACAGGAGTTGGGAGGTCATGTTGCGGCTGTACAGGACATTGATTAGGCCACTGTTGGAATATTGCGTGCAATTCTGGTCTCCTTCCTATCGGAAAGATGTTGTGAAACGTGAAAGGGTTCAGAAAAGATTTACAAGGATGCTGCCAGGTTTGGAGGATCTGAGCTACAGGGAGAGGCTGAACAGGGTGGGGCTGTTTTCCCTGGAGCGTCAGAGGTTGAGGGGTGATCTTATAGAGGTTTACAAAATTATGAGAGGCATAGATAGGGTAGATAGACAAAGTCTTTTCCCTGGGGTTGGGGAGTCCAGAACGAAAGGGCATAGGTTTAGGATGAGAAGAGAAAGATATAAAAGAGACCTGCGGGGCAACTTTTTCATGCAGAGGGTGGTACGTGTATGGAATGAGCTGCCAGAGGATGTGGTGGAGGCTGGTACAATTGCAACATTTAAGAGGCATTTGGATGGGTATATGAATAGGAAGGGTTTGGAGGGATTTGGGCCAGGCGCTGGCAGGTGGGACCAAATTGGGTTGGGGTATCTGGTCGGCATGGACAGGTTGGACCGAAGGGTCTGTTTCCATGCTGTACATCTCTATGACTCTCTCTCCGTTTTAAAACAATTAATATAGTGACATCAATACGAGCAAGATAGTACATTATCTAAAGTAATGAGGCAGTAAGTACAAAAGATGACTATTAAGGCTTTCACAATATTATGTGACCACGATATCCGCACTGATCTGATTGCCTACATTCCAATCCCTTTCACCCATATGTAGCCATGCTTTCAAGATTGAGAGAGAATATGATTGCGTTATCCAGTCACTGCCTGGATAGCTTGGTAGATTAAGTCAGTAAATTAGCTGGCTGAACTGGAAGGCTTGTTTTCAGATGTTTTGTCACCATGACTAGATAACATCATCAGTGTGAGTCTCCAGTGAAGTGCTGGTGTTATGTCCCGCCTCTCTATTTATAGGTCTTGGTTTCTTAAGGTGGGTGATGTCACTTCCAGTTCTTTTTTTCAAGAGAAGGTAGATAGGATCTAAATCGATGTGTTTATTGGTGGAGTTCTGGTTAGAATCCCATACCTCTAAGAATTCTCGTGTGTGTCTTTGTTGCGCCCCTCCTAGGATATGTGTGCTGTCCTAGTCAAAATGGTGCCCTTCTTAGTCTATATGTATGGGAACTAGTTATAGTGGGTTGTGTCTTTTGGTGGCTAGTTGATATTCATGTATTCTGATGACAAGTTTCCCGCCTGCACCAATCAACCACACTGCCCTGTGGCCCAACATTTCAACTCCCCCTCCCACTCTTCCGAGGACATGGAGGTCCTGGGCCTCCTTCACCGCCACTCCCTCATCACCAGACGCCTGGAGGAAGAACGCCTCATCTTCCGCCTCGGAACACTTCAACCCAGGGCATCAATGTGGACTTCAACAGTTTCCTAATTTCCCCTTCCCCCACCTCACCCTAGTTCCAAACTTCCAGCTCAGCACTGTCTCCATGACTTGTCCTACCTGCCTATCTTCTTTTCCACCTATCCACTCCACCCTCCCCCTGCCCCCGACCTATCACCTTCATCCCCTTCCCCACTCACCTATTGTACTGAGCTGTAGGTTTGATATCCAGATGTTTCATTACCTGGCTAGGTCTAAATCTCTGCCTGTATTCCTGATGAAGGACTTTTATCTGAAACGTCGATTTTGCTGCTCCTCGGATGATGCCTGAACTGCTCTGCTTTTCCAGCACCACTCTAATCTAGATCCTGTCTGATGTAATGCTTTTTACAGTTCTTGCATGGTATCTTGTAAATGACGATAGATTTGCTGGTAGTATCTAATGGATCCTTTTAGTTTCATTAGTCGCTGTTTAAGTGTGTTGGTAGGTTTGTGGGCTACCATGATGCCAAGGGGTCTGAGTAGTCTGGAAATAATTTCTGATATGTCTTTAAAGTAAGGAAATGTGGCTATAGTTTTTGGTTGCTTTTGTCTGTTTGTTTGGATTTGTTTCTGAAGAATCCGCGGATTGTGTTTATTGGGTACCCGTTTTTCTTGACATTTTCTTCGGCGATTCTCACCCGAAGAGTTACCAAGCTTCGTCAAAATGCCATAAGACATAGGAGCAGAATTAGGCCATTCAGCCCATCGAGTTTGCTCCGCAATTCGATCATGGCTGATATGTTTCTCAGTCTCATTCTCCTGCCTTCTTCTTATAACACTTCATCCCCTTACTAATCCAGAACCTATTTATCCCTGCCTTATATGCACTCGATTACTTGGCCTCCACAGCCTTCTGTGGCAATGAGTTCCACAGATTGACCACGCTTTGGCTGAAGAAATTTCTTCTCCTCTCCATTTTAAAGGATCATCCCTCCACTCTGAGGCCGTACCTAGTTTCTCCCACTGTTGGAAGCATCTTCTCCAGTTCCACTCTACACAGGCCTCTCGGTATTCTGTAAGTTTCAATGAGAGCCCCCTCGCTCTTCTAAACTCCATCAAGTACAGACTCCTCAACTGTTTCTCATGGGACAAGCCCCTCATCCCTGGGATCATTCTTGTAAACCTCTTTGGAACTCCCTCCAGTGCCAACACACTTTCTTTCGATATGGGCCCAAACTGTTTACAGTATTCCAAATGAGGTCCAACCAGAGCCTTATACAGCCTCAGCTTTGCATTTCTCTTGTTTTATTGTGGCCTTTTGAAATGAATGATAACATTGCATTTGCCTTCCTAACTGCCGGCTGAACCTTTATGTTAATAATATGTTGTACAACCTTGTGGAGGAACAGGAAGAAAAATTCAGGTAACAACATAGGCAGCGTGTTTTTGCCTGGGCTTAACTTACTTAGACTATTCAGAAGTAATGCCAGTGAAGTCTAGGTGGTGTTCAAGTCAGATGACCCTGATCTTGACAGGAAATCCAGATATGACCTTGAAAGGCCAATAGAGATGTTAAGAGACAATGCTGAACTAAGATAGTGACCCAAACTAACCACACAGACACCTGTTGCTTGTGGCAAAGCTTGTACGACGTAACGGGTTACAAAGAATAGCAGACAAAAATACATCCTTCCCTGATGTGCACAATGCATTTTACGTTCATTTCGAGCAGAAGGCTAGTGTAACGGTGTCACCTGACAGCCTCAGATGTACCTGTTCCTTCAGTCACTGCTGCAGCCACTTTTTGAAAGTGAACACATGGAAAGCGAGTGGCCCAAATGGAGTCCCTGGTACTGCACTCAGATCATGCACGGACCAGCTGACAGGAGTCTTTGCTGACATCTTTAATCTGTCCTTACTATGATCTGAAGCCCCCACCTACTTCACGAAGACCACCATCATCTCTGTACCAAAGAAAACTCATGCAGCATGCCTCAATGACTACCGCCCGGGAGCTGTGACCTCCATAATTGTGAAGTGCTTTGAGAGGTTCATGATGGCTCATTTCTGCTCTCCTAGCCTGCCTTGAACCCTTGCAATTTGTTTACGGTCGCAGCAGCTCCACCACAGATGCTATCTCCCTAGTCCGATGCTCATCCCTGGAGTATCTGGATAACATAGATACTTACATCAGACTCATACTCATTGATTACAGCTCCACCTTTGACATTATAATTCCAACCAAACTAATCTCCAAACTCTGAGACCTAGGTCTTTGCTCCATGCTCTGCAACTGGATCCTTGACTTTCTGACCCACAGACTGCAATCACTGAATAGGCAACAGCACCATGTCCACGACAATCCTCAACACTAGTGCCAGGTACGATTGCATACTCAACCCCTTACTGCACCCCCTGTGCATTCATTTCATCCTAACACCATCTCCAAGTTCGCTGACGACGCCACTGTTGTAGGCCAGATCTCAAACAATGTGACAGTATACAGGAAAGAATCACTGCTTGGTGGTGTGGTGTAAAGATAACAATCTCACCTTCAATGTCAGCAAAGCAAAAGAGCTGGTCATTGACTTCAGGAAGCAAGGTGGAAGGCTTGCCCCTGTCTCTACATCATTGGAGCTGAGGTGGAGATGGTTGAGTGCGTCAAGTTCCGAGGAGTGATGGCCATCGAAAATCTGACCTTGTCCACCAATGCTGATGATACGGTCAAGAAAGCGCAATGCCTCTACTTCCTCAGGAGGCTAAGGAAATCCAGCACGTCTGTAAAGATTTATCGATTTTTGTAGGTGCACCACAGAAAGCATTCCATCTGGGTGCATCACAGCCAGGTATGGCAACTGCTCTGCGCAGGAACGTAAGAAACTGCAGAGGGTTGTGAACATAGCACAGTCCATCACACAAGCCAACCTTCCATCCATTGACTTCATCTATACTTTTTGCTGCCTTAGAAAAGCAGCAAACATAATCAAAGACCCATCCCACCCCAATTATAATCTCTTCCAACCTCTTCCGTCAGACAGAGATACAAAAGCTTAAACGCAGGTACCAACAGATTCAAGAAAAGCTTCTTCCTGGTTATTGTTAAACTTCTGAGAGGACTTCACGTTTTAAACTTAACATTGACCTCGCTTTTTGTCCACCTCCTCTGCAGCTGTACGTTGTATTCTCGCTCTGATCTGTTAGCCTTATGCACTTTCATCTGGTGTGATCTGCCTGTACTGCACACAAAACGAAACTTTTCACTGTATATGTAACAATAATAAATTAAATCAAAGGAGAAAAGAACCTTAGTCACACCTCTCCATTCAATAAAAGTTCAACACTTCTTTCCTTTTCTGTATCACTGAACATCCTGTCATCCTTTTCCTAACGTTATGATCCTGTTGAAGACCATTAATGTTGAAAGAGCAATCTATTCACCCCATAATCCTTTGGCTGGATAATGCCACAATATCTCATGTGTTAAACAAAAAAAACCTCATATATGTGAATTAAATGAAGCAAACACTATTAACGCACATAAACATATGTTCTGAACTTAATTCTACTTTTTCTTCTCCCACCTCCATTCGAATTTTTTTTATACATAACAGGGACCCAGGTTCATTTCCACCCTCGGGTGACTGTCTGCATGGATTTTGCACATTCTCCTGGTGCCTGTGTGGGTTTCCTCTGGCTTTGGTTTCCTTCCACAATCCAAAGATGTGCAGGTTAGATGGTTTAGCCATGCTAAATTGCTCATAATGTCCATGGATGATGTATAAATTAATTGGATTAGCCATGGGGAATGCAGGGTTATATGGGTAGGATAGAGATGTGGGTCTAGGTGGGCTGCTCTTAAAAGGGATTTGATAGAGTTCCACACTGTAGGGATTCTATTAATAAATCTCTGCCAGGGTCCCAGTAATCTCCTCTTTTGCCTCCCATTGCAGCCTGGGATACATTGCTTTAGTGCTAGGGATTTATGCACCTGAAATATCTAATACTTCCTCCTTAATGTGTTCGAGACCTCACCATCCCAAGTGAAATGCCCAGCTATAATATGTTTTTTCATTGTGAACACAACTAGAGACATATTTTTAAGGTGAGAGGAAAAAAAATTTAAAAAATACATGAGGGGCAACATGAGTGGTTCATGTGTAGAATGAACGTCCAGAGGATGTGGTATGGAGGATGCAAGTACAGTTAAAACATTTAAAAGCCATTTGGATCAGTACATGAAAACAAAATGTTTGGCAGGATAGGAGTTAGTTTCGTTTGGGATTTTGGTCGGCATGGACTTGTTGGATCAAAGAGTCTGTTTCTGTGCCATACGATCATGACTCTACTCATTTATGGGCTCACCCATGTCCACTGGCTCCATGCACAGATTGCCCCTGCAGTGTCTTAATAAGTCCCACTCTTTTCCTCATAATCCTCTTACTCTTAATACATTTACAAAAAGTCTTGAAGTTTGGCCACTCTGGCCAAAAACAATCACCTAACTATTCTAATCTCATATTCCAGCCCTTGACCCTTGTTTGGCTTGGCATCACAAGTCCACGTCTGCGTACTTTGACAGTTCAATTTTTTTTTGTGTGATTTAGCCAATAATTTGAATACTCAATTTTCTTTAATCTTTGTTCTCAGTATTTGGGTACCGCTGGCTCGGCCAACATTTGTTGCCCACCCCGAGTTGCCCAGAGGGCAGTTAAGAGCTGATCATATTGCTGTGGCTCTGGAGTCACCTCGAGGCCAGACCAAGTGAGGATGGCAGCTTTCTTCCCTAAATGACATGAGACAACCAAATGAGCTTTTGTGGTCAACACTGGACTGTTAATGCCAGCTTTCTTTATGCTGAATTTGCCATGGCAGCATTCAAACCCGGGTCACCGGGACATGAGCTTAGTCTCTGGATTAATAGTCTTGTGATAATATCACCACACCTTTGCCTCCCGCCTCTGAGCTAAGAAGCCTGAGTTCAAAGCGCACCTGCTCAGAGGTGTGTAATGACATTCCTGAACAAGTTGATTCGAAAATATCCGAAACTGAAAGTTACAATGTTGTTGGGAGTTCCAACATTTGGGGATGCTTTGGTGGATTTGATTATTTTGGTTTATAGATCCCTGTGGGGAATCATACCACCATGATGGCGAACACTGGCTACTCTAAGACGATCAAAGGATGCAGGTGCACCTTCTCCTTGATGAAAAGACCCATTTAAGTGTCGTGCAATACGTATGCATGATGTGGCTATCAGAGTTCTGTTGTTAGTTAAATGGATCCAAAACATTTGAGCAGCAAAGTGTCATCCATGAGAAAGCAGCCTGTTTGAATGGCATCCTATTCACTACCTTAAACATTCATTTCCTCTAATATCAGTGCTGAGTGCAGTAGTTCTATTGTGAAGATTCACAGTATCAACTCACCAAGACACTTTCCAAACCTGCAACCCATCACCTCAAAGCACAAGGGCAGCAAGTGCATGGAAACACCACCAACTGCAAGTTCTTCTCCAAGCGACATACCCATCCTCACTTGGAGGTGTATCTCGATTCCCCCCACTGTCGCTGAGTCAAAATCCTGAATCTCTTCCGAACAGCACTGAGGTTGTACTTGCAGCATATGGACAACTGTGGTTTAAGAAGGCAGGTCAGCACCACCATCTCAAGGGAAATTATGGGTGGCTAATAATCACTGTCCTTGCCAGCAACACCCACATAGCATGAACAACGTTTTTTCAAAAAAAGTTATTGGGGTGAGGCGTGAGGCATTCATCAACCCTTTGAAGGGTTGAGTCCTGATTGATGGAGACTGTGGTTAGGTTGTTACTATGTGGTGAATTGAGCAGCTGACTGGAGCAACTGGTGTCATCAGCAATTTGAAGATGATCTTGTTCACCTTGACAACCGGTGTGTATTATTAAAGTTGGTCCTACTCTGCATCTAAGTTCTTTGCCAACATTTTTTGCACTGATCTTCAGTTGTGCTTGTTCCCACTGCTTCCTAAGCATTTGTCTGGATGCCCCCTGGTGACACAGGATATTTTTCTTCCATCTACAGTGCATTGTCTGAAAGTCCTGGTGCTCTCATTCATTCACATTCAGCCATTTCTCAAAGAATCAGAGTACAGATTAATTTTTCAAATTACTCCCATCACATCTTGCAGCTATTGTGAACCTCCAGTTTAAGAGTTAGCTTTTAAGTAGTGCTGGACGCTTATGACTGGGCTCCCTGCTAGTGGTTGAAACCAGTGAACATTGCAGGTAGTTCTGACTGCATGTAGAAATTATTTAAAATAGCAGGCAACTTTAATGTTGCATAAAGCATAGACTACTTTCTAAATGGTGAGAAAATTAATAAAGCCAAAGAACAAATGGATCTGGGAGTGCTAGTCGAGGATTCTCTAAAGGTAAACATGCAGGTTGAGTCCGTGATTAAGAAAGCGAATGCAATGTTGTCTCTTATCTCAAGAGGGTTGGAATATAAAAGCAGAGATGTACTACTAAGACTTTATAAAGCTCTGGTTAGGCCCCATTTGAAGTACTGTGTCCAGTTTTGGTCCCCACACCTCAGGAAAGACATACTGGCACTGGAACGTGTCCAGCGGAGATTCACACGAATGATCCCTGGAATGACAGGTCTAACATATGAGGAACGGCTGAGGATACTGGGATTGTATTCGTTGGAGTTTAGAAGATTAAGGGGAGACTTAATAGAGACGTACAAAGTAATACATGGCTTGGAAAAGGTGGATGTTAGGAAATTGTTTCAGTTAACGTGGAGACTAGGACCCATGGACACAGCCTTAGAATTAGAGGGGGTCATTTCAGAACAGAAATGCGGAGACATTTCTTCAGCCAGAGAGTGGTGGGCCTGTGGAATTCATTGCCACAGAGTGCTGTGGAAGCCGGGACGCTAAATGTCTTCAAGGGCGAGATTGATAGATTCTTGTTGTCTCGAGGAATTAAGGGCTACGGGGAGAACGCTGGTAAGTGGAGCTGAAATGCGCATCAGCCATGTTTGAATGGCGGAGTGGACTTGATGGGCCGAATGGCCTTACTTCCACTCCTATGTCTTATGGTCTTATGGTCTTATGTAATGCACTACCTGCAGCAAAATGAACAGACATGGGTAAATGGAAATCATGAACCCATGTCTATTTTCAGGAGTTAGCCAGTTTTTCCCTGAATTGTTTTCAACCAAGTGCTGCAACTGGAGGTGACATGAACAAAAAGAATGCTGTGAGAGCAAGAGTGATTAAATGACGAAAGTGAGTGGTAATGGACAAGTAAAGGAATGAAAGATGGGTTCCAGCTGTGCTGTAAGTATTTACTCGAGTACACGGGACTTCAGACAATGTGGTAAAATAGAGGCCATGGCCCTTGAATATGGTAGGGAGAAGGACCCTGAATGTTATATACTGATAGAGGAATTCCAACACTATTTTCACTCATCAGCTCATACCTCCTACATTCCCACTGATTCTGATGTTAGCAGAGCTTTTCAGAACCATACTGTCTCAACAAAAATATAAGCAGCAGGGCATAGACAACTCAGGATGCCAAAGTGAAGGTGGACAAATGACACTAATGGTCTGGCATCTCATTTTTGCTTGGCAACTAAGGTTGATCTGACAAGCTAGAGAAAAATAAGATAAAAATTTTCTGGAGAGGTGGTGCCCAGACTCTCGTGCCTTTACATAAAGTTTAAGCTAATGAAATTGAGTGTAAATTATTGGCTGTGTTGAGGATATTGGTAGAGTATAGGAATCCATGCGGCTAATGGACAGAAACTTTGGCACTATATGACATGTGCTGACCCACAGGCTCTTTGATGTGGACTCAACTATTGAATGTATTAGTTAATAATTTAAATGATAGATGGTATTGATTTAGGTGATAGAAAACTAAATAACCAGGATCAGTCATAGGGGACTGGACGATTGCAAATGTGATGCAATTGTTTAAGAAAGGCAAAGAATAGCCCAAGAGACTACAGATCTGTCAACTTGACAATGGGAAAAATGATGGATGCCATAATATGGGATAAGTATACTCTTGGAGAAAAATAAGTTAATACCAGATAGTCAACATTGCTTTGTCAAAGGCAGATCATGTTTGACAAATTTAATTAAGTTCTTTGATAAGGTGACGGATAGTGGATGAAGGTAGTGCTGTGGGTGTTGTACATTTAGACTTTCAGAAAACATTGGATACAGTGCCATGCGGCAGGCTGGTTGGCAAATGTTTGGGATTGATCGGTTCTTGGCAGTATGGATGAGAAGTTAGCTAAAAGGTAGGAAACAGAAGGTAGACATAGATGAACATTTTACAGACTGGAGATGAGTTGAAAGTGATGTTCCTCAGGGATCAGTGTTGGGACCCTTGCTTTTTCTGATTTACATAAATGATTTGGAGATGGGTTTGAGGACAAAATCTCAAAATATGCAGATGATACTAAGCTAGAGAGAACAGTGAATTGTGAGGATGATGCTGAGCGACTTGAGCAGGACATTAACAAGTCGGCCAAATGGACAGACACCTGGCAGCTTCACTTCAATGCAGAGAAATGTGTGGTAATGCATTTTGGTAGAAGAAACATGGTCCGACAATCCAGGCACAATGGTACAACTTTGAGGGGAGTATAGGAGCTGGGGGACCTTGATGTTCAAGTGCATAATTTTCTGAATGACCAGACAAGTTGAAACAGTTGTTAAGAAAGCTTACAGGATTCTTGGCTTTATAAATAGAGGCATGGAGTGTAAAAGCAAAGAAGTGATATACTATACCTCTCCAAGTTATCGGTCAGATCACATTTGGAATATTGTGTTCACTTCTGGGCAGCTTATTTCACAAAGAATATTCAAGCCCGGGAGATTTAGTAGAATGATACCAAGCATGAGGGATTGTAGAGTCAAGGAAAGATTAGAGGAATTATTCTTCTTGAAGCAGAGAAGATATTGACGTGTTCAAAATTATGAACAATTTTGACAGAGTAGTAAACAAGGACGTTCTGTTTCCACTAGTCAGTATGTCAGTAACTGGGGGCCACAATTTCAAGATTGAGATGATGGATAGATCAGCCATGATCTTAATGAATGGCAGAGCAGGCTTGATGGGCCAAATGGCCTAATCCTGCTTCTATTACTGTGAAACTATGTGGAACCTTATCAAAGGCCTTACTGAAATCCATACAGACTTTGTCTACCGCCCAAACTTCCTAACTTCATCAAAGAACTTGAACAAATTTGTGAGGCATGATCTCCCATGCACAAAGCCATGCTGACTATTCCTAATTAAACCCTATCTTTTCAAACGCTTGTATATTTTATCTATCACAATATTCTCAAGTAACTTACCCACCACAGATGTTAAGCTTACTGGTCTGTAGTTCCCAGGTTTTTCTTTGCAGCCCTTCTTCAATAAGGACACAACACTTGCTACCCTCCAGACTTCTGGGACCTCACCTGTGGCTGACAAAGATGCAAAAAAGATCAGACAACGACCCCGCAATTTCTTCTCGGGCTTTTTTGCAGTGTTCTTGGAAATATCTGGTTAGACCAGGAGATTTATCTGCCTTCATATATTCTAATACGTCCAACAACTCCTCTACTGTGATATGGACTGTCCCTAAGATATGACCACTAACTTCCCCAAGTTCCCAAGTCTTCATGTCTTTCTCCACAGTAAACACAGAGGAGAAATATTCATTGAGGACCCTGCCCATCTCCTGCGGTTCTACACCTACATGTCCACTTTGGTCCTTGAGGTGTCCTATTGTCTTTCTAGTTATTATTTTGCCTTTAATATAGTTAAAGTACTTCTTTGGATTCACCTAATCTTCTCAGCCAAGGCTATCTTGTGCCCCCTTTTTGCCCTCCTTATTTCTTTCTTCAGTAAACTCCTGTATCCATGAAATACCTCTAGTGGTTCCCTTGATCCCAGCTGTATGTACCTAAGCCATGTCTCCTATTTTCTGGTCAAAGCCTGAATATCTCTTGTTATCTGGGCTTCTCTATTCCTGCCAACCTTGCCCTTCACCCTCACATGAATATGTCGACCTTAATATCTAACTATTCCACTTTTAAAGGCCTACCACTCGCTGGAGGTCCCTTTGTCTGCAAATAAACTAATCCAATCAACCCCTGCAAGGTCCAGTATAATTCTGTCAAAATCTGCCCTGCCCCAATTTAGAATTTGAATCTGTGGACCAGTTTTGTCCCTCTCCATAACTATTTTAAAATTAATAGAACTATGGTCACTGGTCCCAAAGGGTTCCCCCATCACCACAGTCACTTGTCCTGCCCTAATTCCCAAGAATTGATCCCTTCCCGAGTAGGACTCTCTATATACTGCTCAAGGAAACTTTCCTGATCGCACTTAGCAAATTTCACCCCATCTAAGCCCTTAACGCTATGGCAGTCCAGTCTATATTAGGAAAATTAAAATCCCCTGCTATGACAATCCTATTGCCCCTGCAAGTCTCCCCAATTTCCCTGCAAATTTATTCCTCTAATTCCCATTTTGGCAGTCCTTTCTCTTGCAGCATCTTCAACAAATGATCAACAAGTTATCATTTCTATATCTCCACTGTTGTTCAATTGTACAATGTTTACGATGTGTATTCGCTTTAAAATAATTATTGAATATCCATGCCAAATGTATACCCTGTGTCACAGATAACTGAAAGGAAACCAAAAGAACTGCAAATACTACAAATCAGAAAGAAAAGCAGATAATGCAATAAAATCATAGAATCCCTACAGTGTGGAAACAGGCCATTTGGCCCAACAAGTTTACACTGACCCTCTGAAGAGTAACCCATCCAGACTCATTCCCCGACCCTACATTTCCCCGACTAATGCACTAAACCCAGACATCCCTGGAGACTATGGGCAATTTAGCATGGTCAATTCACTTAACCTGCACATCTTTGGAATGTGGGAGGAAACCCACGCAGGCACAGAAAGTACCAATTCCACACAGTTGCCCAACCACTGAGAAAGCTCAGCAAGTCTAGCAGCACCTTTGAAGCGAAGATGCTTCTCTTCACAGCTCCTGACAGACTTACTGAGCTTTTCCAGATAACTGAAGGGATTTACTTTTGTAATCTAAGCAAATCAGACACCCAGTAATTACATGACTACAACAAAGCTGATAGTTAGTTTTGGACAATTCTCATAGTCCAATCATAGCACTCAAGACCAGTGAACCATAGCTATTATTTTAACAGTAATGGTATTAACTTTTTTTACCAGTCAATGCTGTACAAATCAAAGCTTGATAACTTGGTTAGATCACACTTGGAGCATTGTGGGTCTTCATAAATGCAAAAAGAATGATAAGTAATGGTATTGAAAAATGTGTAATTTTCCTGAAGGATGATACCAAAATTGAGAAGTGAGCTATCAGAGAAGACTGGAAAGGTGGTTGTTCTATTCTCGAGAAAGGATGAGGATTACTCTAATAGAGGTTCATAAAATTGCAAAGGAGATGTATCAGATAAACGTAGAGAAATACCACTCCTTGTTAGAGAGTCGTCTTAAATGGAACATAAGTTACTTAGAAATTGAGCTATGGGTTCTCCACTCAGCATGTTTAGAATGTAGAATTAGCTGTCACATCGAGTAATTAAAGAAAATACTATAAATACACTTTAGGCAAATTGGATAGCCATGCGCGAGGGTGAAAGGAAGGGAAGGCTGTGTTGCCAGGGTGGGATGAAGGAGACTAAGAGAAATCTTGTGAGGTAGGTAAACATTGTGAGAGAACAACTTGTTCCTAAGCTTTAAATCTGTAATTCTTTAGAATGTAATTTGCTGCTCTGGACTTGAACAGTTAAATCTGGGATGGTTAAACCATATGCTTTCCAGCATCCAAAGAATTTAGGAGTGTGGTTATGTTGACAAGCATGTCACAAAGTCATTATTGGATAATGAAGTAACTTTAAAAAATGTTTCTTAAAAATGTGTAAGTAGAGAAAAGGATGTGAGTGATAAATCAGCTCCAAGATGATCAAGGCCTGATATATTGTGTGAAAGCAAACAAGTTTGCTGCAGGTGAACACTGAACAAATCTTCCAGTTCATCAAATGCCTTGATCTCCCCTAAAACCTTCCCCAGAAACTGATACTTTGTGTGCTGTGTGTTTTGGTTGATGCTATGGAGCTGAAAATGTGTTGCTGGAAAAGTGCAGCAGGTCAGGCAGCATCCAAGGAGCAGGAGAATTGATGTTTTGGGCATGAGCCCTTCTTCAGGAATCTTTCCTGCTCCTTGGATGCTGCCTGACCTGCTGTGCTTTTCCAGCAACACATTTTCAGCTCTGATCTCCAGCATCTGCAGTCCTCATTTTCTCCTTGATGCTATGGACCCCACTTTGCCACTGCTAATTCCAATTTCCTTTTACCATATTTTTATTCTTCTATTTTATCTCTCTCCTTTTGCATGCTTCCCTTCATTTCTGCCCTCTCGGATACTCCATCCACCCAAATTCCTACCCTAACCTTTCAACACTCTTCAACCTTTCTACTATCCGGTCACTGTCCCTCTGAGTCTTTCATGGCATCTTCCAAAAGGCCCAATGAGACACTTGACACTCTTTTCCCATGAGCAGTAACAACAACGTTGCATCTTACGCTTTTGCTGATTTTCCCGCTCAATGTTCATCTCCGGCAGGGGCCAATCTTCCCGGTCCCCTTTCTTTCCTACGCAGCCATCGAGTAGAGGCCCTGTAGATTTCTGCCTGAAGGTCAGGTCTTACCATCTATGGACAAATATCCCTCTAATTCTGAGATTTTTCTTTCTTCTTTACGTATTTATCCATAACCCCTTTGCAAGTTACTCTTGAAGCTACATCCTCAACCTTTTTGGACACTGGATTCTAGATTGTAACAGCAAGCTTGTTTGTGTGAAATCACAGTGCTGTGATAACGCAGCAGGAGACCATTCAGCCCACCATTTCTACGTTGGCTCTCCAAATGACCAGTGCACCAAATGTCATTCTCAGCCTTCTGCCCTTAACTCTGTATGTCCTATCTTTTCAGACAATTATCTAAGTTCTCCTTAAATACCTTCCTGTGACAGGAAGTACCTAGTCATTGAGCCCCACAGTTCCTCAACTCACTTGTGTTAATCTTCTGATTCGGGGAGAAAGTGAGGTCTGCAGATGCTGGAGATCAGAGCTGAAAATGTGTTGCTGGAAAAGCGCAGCAGGTCTGGCAGCATCCAAGGAGCAGGAAAGATTCCTGAAGAAGGGCTCATGCCCGAAATGTCAATTCTCCTGTTCCCTGGATGCTGCCTGACCTGCTGTGCTTTTCCAGCAACACATATTTTAATCTTCTGATTCAGTCACCAAGATTGTTTCCATTTCGTATTTTTAAAAATTCATTTATGGGATGTGGGATCCTCCGGCTGCGACAGCATTTATTGCACCTACATAGTTACTCTTGAGAAAGAGATAGTGAGTTGCTTTCTTAAACATCTATGGTCTATTTAGTGTAAGTACACATGGACTGCTGTTGAGGAGGGATTGTTTAAAATTTTGACTCAGCTACATTGAAGGGGCAGCAATATAATTCCAAGTTAGTGTGATGAATGGCTTGAAGGGAATTTGCAGGTGATGCTGTTCCGATGTTTCTGACACACTGGTACATTTTGATCAAGGTGTCCTGGGTTTGGAAGGTGCTGTCTCAGGAACCTTAGTGAATTGTTGCAGGAATGCTTAGGACTTTCTAAATCTGTGACCAGTACCATGGCTGTGATTTGGTTGTCTCAAATAAGTGAGACCTACATTAATATGGACCAAATGCTAGCAAATGGGACTAGATTAATGTAGGATATGTGGTTGGCAATCTGTTGGATCAAAGAGGCTGTTTCTGTGCTGTACAACTCTAAAACTGTGTTAGGCTTCCTTAAAGTAATCAAAATCATCCATTTATTATGGAGTAAAACTCATTCTTAAAAACAAACTGATAAAATTGGTTAGCATCTAAGCTATAGTCTGAAATTGGAGCTATATCTCCTTTCAATCCCAAAACTGACACTCGCACAACACAAAAGATAACAAGGATAATAGATGATCTTTTAAAAAGAGGGAAAAGGAAAGAGAGGAACACTCTTATTGGCCAATGGTCTGAAAAATGAAGGATTGGATTGGATGAATTCTCATGGCCTACCGGTATTCTTGTTGATAAAATCTAATTGCTTTCAGGCATTAACCATTGGAAGATCTTCTAAACAAGGCTCAAGTTTAGTTGGAATTATATCTAATTGTCACTTTTCAAACTTCACGAGGTAATTGAAATATTGAATAAAAGTTTTAAAGAAGAGTTAGACTGAACTCAAATATAACTTTCTTTCTCAACAGTTTCTGCCAGACCTGCAGAGTTAAGAAATAGAGAGTCATAGACATAGAATCATACAGTACATTGTGGCCCTTCAGCCCATTAAGACTGTCCAGCTGAAGCGACGCTAAATCTACACTAAGCCCATCTTCCAGCACGAGGCCCTTGATTGTTATGAAATTTCAAGTGCTCATCCAAGTACTTTTTAAAGGTTGTGAGATGATCTGCCTCAACTCTCTCCTTGGCAGTGCATTCCAGACCCCGCCATCAGTTGACTAAGAGGAACAGCTCCTTTCTATTCGCCCTGTCCATGCCACCTTTATCAGGTTCCCCCTTAACCTTCTCTGTACCAAAGAAAATAACCTGAGTTTATCCAGCCTCTCTTTATAGCTAAAGTACTTCATCCCAGGCAAATTGGTGGTGATTCCTGTCTGCACCCCTTCCAGTGCGATTATATCCGATACTGTGGAGACGAGAACTGACTTGAGGTGTTTCCTTAAGAAAGTCCTGTACAGCTCCAGCATAACTCCCTGCTCTCATAATCTATGCCAGGACTGAGAAAGGCATGTGTCCCTATTTCTTCTTAATTATTGTTCTGCAGTATTCAGGAATTTGTGAACGTCCCATGATCCCTTTGCTCCACTGAATTTCTGAATGACCTGCCATTAATTGAGTACACCCCAGTCTTGTTATTTCTTCCACCTCACACTTATCAGGATTAATTCCATTCTAGTTTCAAAAAAAAGAAAAAAAGTCTAAACAACAGCAGTTTTAAAAGGGAGAAGAACAGACAAAGGAAGCACATGGTGAGGTCGGTGCAGGAGGGAGAAAGAGAAAGAAACTGACACCACAGTATACCTGCACAGTTACTGCTTTTGCTGTTTGAATTCATGAATGGCTGGACATCGGAGTGGGTCTGGGAAAATTAACAAACAGTGAAATTCACAACTGATATTGGAGGAACTGTTTGGGCGAAGTTCACAGCACTGAATCAGACAAGTGAATTGCTTTAAGTGGGACATACAGAAAGTCTGCAGTACTGAGTAGAGTGGGTTCTTTCCTGATTATATGTTTGTTTGAGATATGTCTCTTGATTAAACTTAAAATATAAGCCATAACTATTAATTTAACTTGGGGCAGTATTTTGTAGAGGAATAAGACGGTGTTATTTTCTGGGTCTGTAGATTGTGAAGGAGCAAAAATGGCCTTTAGTAGGGTGATATGTACTTCTTGTGGGAGTTTCAAAAAAGTTTAAGGGCTACTGCAGATTATATCTTCAATAAATGCTGTTGGTTGTGAATCCTATCAGATCGAATGTACCGGTTGGAAAGACTGTTAGAGGCAATGAGGAATTTGCAACAGCAACAGTATGTGATGGATGGCAGTTATAGGAAGGGGGGAAAGTCTCAGATACAGTCACATAGATGGGTTAACTCCAGGAAAGGTAAGAGATGTAGGCAGGTAGTGCAGGAGTCTTCTGTGGCTATCCCCATTTCAAACAAGTATGCTGATCGATTCACAGGGGAACGTAAAACGAGCAGCCAAGTTTCTGGTATTGAGACTGGCTCTAATGCAATGAGGGATAAGTCGGGTTCAAAGAGATTAACTGTGTTAGGGGACTCTCTAGTTCAAGGTACAAACAGATGTTTCTGTGGACAGCAGCGAAAAATTAGAATTAGCTTCCCTGGTGCCAGGATCAAGGATGTCTCAGAGAAGGTGCAGAATGTTCTTAAGGGGGAGAAGGGCCAGCAAAAGGTTGTTGTCCACATTGGAACCAACGACATTGGAAGGGAAAAGGTTGCGATTCTGAAGGGTGATTACAGAGAGTTAAGCAGGAATTTTAAAAGAATGTCTGCAAGAGTAGTAATATCTGGATTACTCCTGGTGCTACGAGCTCGTGAGGGCAGGAATAGGAGAATAGAGGAGATGAATGCATGGCTGAGGTGCTGGTGTGTGGGAGAAGGATTCACATTTTTGGATCATTGGAGTCTCTTTTGGGGTAGAAGTGACCTGTCCAAGAGGGACGGATTGCACCTAAATTGGAAGGGGACTAATATACTGGCAGGGAACTAATATACTGGCAGGGAGATTTGCTCGAGCTGCTTTAAACTAGTAAGGTGGAGGGAGGGGGACAGTGGGACCCAGGGAGATAGTGAGGAAAGAGACCAATCTGACACTGGTACACTTGAGAACAGAAGTGAGTCAAACAGTCAGGGCAGGCAAGGACAAGGTAGGACTAATAAATTAAACTGCATATCTTTCAATGCAAGGGGCCTAACAGGGAAGGCAGATGAACTCAGGGCATGGATAGGAGCATGGGACTGGGATATCACAGCAATTACGGAAACATGGCTCAGGGATGGGCAGGACTGGCAGCTTAATGTTCCAGGATACAAATGCTACAGGAAGGATAGAAAGGGAGGCAAAGAGGAGGGGGAGTGGCATTTTTGATAAGGGATAACATTACAGCTGTACTGAGGGAGGATATTCTCAGAAATACATCCAGGGAGGTTATTTGGGTGGAACTGAGAAATAAGAAAGGGATGATCACCTTATTGGGGTTGTATTATAGACCTCCTAATAGTCAGAGGGAAATTGAGAAACGAACTTGTAAGGAGATCTCAGCTATCTGTAAGAATAATAGGGTGGTTATGGTAAGGGATTTTAACTTGGAGAAAGTGAGGACTGCAGATGCTGGGGATGAGAGCTTAAAAATGTGTTGCTAGAAAAACGCAGCAAGTCAGGTAGTATCAAAGGAGAAGGAGAATCGACGTTTCGGGGATAGGCCCTTCTTCAGGAATGAGGAGAGTGTGCCAAGCAGGCTAAGATAAAAGGTGGGAAGTGAGGGGGAGTTGTTGGCGCAAGTTTTGCATTTCTTGCGGTTGCAGGGGAAGGTGCCAGGAGTGGAGGTTGGGTTAGATTAGATTACATTAGATTAGATTACATTACAGTGTGGAAACAGGCCCTTCGGCCCAACAAGTCCACACCGACCCGTCGAAGCGAACCCACCCATACCCCTACATTTACCCCTTACCTAACACTACGGGCAATTTAGCATGGCCAATTCACCTGGCCCTGCACATCTTTGGACTGTGGGAGGAAACCGGAGCACCCGGAGGAAACCCACGCAGACACGGGGAGAACGTGCAAACTCCACACAGTCAGTCGCCTGAGGTGGGAATTGAACCTGGGTCCCTGGCGCTGCGAGGCAACAGTGCTAACCACTGTGCCACCGTGCCGCCCAGGGTTAGTGGGGGGTGTGGACCTGACAAGGGAGTCGCGGAGGGAGTGGTCTTTCCGGAACGCTGAAAGGGGTGGTGAGGGAAATATATCCTTGGTGGTGGGGTCCGTTTGGAGGTGGCGGAAATGACGAAGGATGATCTGATGTATCTGGAGTTTGGTGGGGTGGTAGGTGAGGACGGTGGGGTCCAAGGAATCCTTCAATATCCATCAGAAATTCACCTGCACCTCCACACACATCATTTACTGCATCCGTTGCACCCTATGTGGCCTCCTATACATTGGGGAGACAGGCCGCCTACTTGCGGAACGTTTCAGAGAACACCTCTGGGACACCCGCACCAACCAACCCAACCATCCCGTTGCTGAACACTTTAATTCCCCCTCCCACGCCTCCAAGGACATGCAGGTCCTTGGCCTCCTCCATCGCCAGACCATGGCAACACGACGTCTGGAGGAAGAGCGACTCATCTTCCGCCTAGGAACCCTCCAACCACAAGGGAAGAGTACAGATTTCTCCAGCTTCCTCATTTCCCCTCCCCCCATCTTTTCTCAATCCCAACCCTCAGACTCAGCACCACCTTCTTCACCTGCAATCATCTTCCCGACCCCTCCGCCCCCACCCCCTCTCCGGCCTATCACCCTCACCTTAACCTCCTCCTACCTATCGCATTCCCAACGCCCCTCCCCCAAGTCCCTCCTCCCTACCTTTTATCTTAGCCTGCTTGGCACACCCTCCTCATTCCTGAAGAAGAGCCTATGCCCGAAACGTCGATTCTCCTGCTCCTTTGATGCTGCCTGACCTGCAGGGATTTTAATTTTCCAAACATAGACTGGGACTGCCATAGTGTTAAGGGTTTAGATGGAGAGGAATTTGTTAAGTATGTACAAGAAAATTTTCTGATTCAGTATAGATGTACTTAGGAGAGAAGGTGCAAAACGTGACCTACTCTTGGGAAATAAGCCAGGGTAGGTGACTGAGGTGTCAGTGGGGGAGCACTTTGGGACCAGCAACCATAATTCTATTAGATTTGTAATAGTGATGGAAAAGGATAGACAAGATCGAAAAGTTGAAGTTCTAAATTGGAGAAAGCCTAATTTTGATAGTATTAAGCAAGAACTTTCGAAAGCTGATTGGGGGCAGATGTTTGCAGGTAAAGGGATGGCTGGAAAATAGGAAGCCTTCAGAAATGAGATAACGAGAATCCAGAGAAAGTATATGCCTGTTAGGGTGAAAGGAAAGGCTAGTGGGTATAGGAAATGCTGTATGACTAAAGAAATTGAGGGTTTGGTTAAGAAAAAAGAAGGAAGCATATGTCAGGGAAAGACAGGATAGATCAAGTGAATCCTTAGGAGAGTATAAAGGCTGTAGGAGTATACTTAAGAGGGAAATCAGGAGGGCAAAAGGGGGACATGAGATAGCTTTGGCAAATAGAATTAAGGAGAATCCAAAGGGTTTTTACAAATATATTAAGGACAAAAGGGTAACGAGGGATAGAATAGAGCCCCTCAAAGATCAGCAAGGCAGTCTTTGTGTGGAGCTGCAGAAAATGGGGGAGATACTAAACGAGTATTTTGCATCAGTATTTACTGGGGAAAAGGACATGGAAGATATAGTAGGTAGAGAAATAGATGGTGACACCTTGAAAAATGTCCAAATTACAGAGGAGGAAGTGCTGGATGTCTTGAACCGCATAAAGACAATAGACAATAGGTCTAAAGGTGGATAAATCCCCAGGACCTGATCAGGTGTACCCTAGAACTCTGTGGGAAGCTAGAGAAATGATGGTTGGGCCTCTTGCTGAGATATTTGTATCATCGATAGTCACAAATGAGGTGCTGGAAGACTGGAGGTTGGCTAACGTGGTGCCGCTGTTTAAGAAGGGTGGTAAGGACAAGCCCGGGAACCATAGACCAGTGAGCCTGACGCGGGGGTGGGCAAGTTGTTGAAAGGAATCCTGAGGGACAGGATGTACATGTATTTGGAAAAGCAAGGACAGATTAGGGATAGTCAACATGGCATTGTGCATGGGAAATCATGTCTCACAAACTTGATTAAATTTTTTGAAGAAGTAACAAAGAGGATTGATGAGGGCAGAGCTTTATGTGATCTATATGGACTTCAGTAAGACGTTCGACAAGGTTCCCCATGGGAGTCTGATTAGCAAAGTTAGATCTCATGGAATACAGGGAGAACTAGCCATTTGGAGACAGAACTGGCTCAAAGGTAGAAGGCAGAGGGTGGTGGTGGTGGTGGAGAGTTGATTTGCGGACTGGAGGCCTGTGACCAGTGGAGTGCCAGAAGGATCGGTGCTGGGTCCTCTGCTTTTTGTCATTTATATAAATGATTTAGATGTGAGCATAAGAGGTATAGTTAGTAGGTTTGCAGATGACACCAAAATTGGAGGTGTAGTGGACAGCGAAGAAGGTTATCTCAGATTACAATGGGATCTAGATTGATAAATTCTTGATGTCACAAGGAATTAAGGACTACAGGGAGAATGCGGATAAGTGGAGTTGAAATGCCCATCAGCCATGATTGAATGGCGGAGTGGACTCGATGGGCCGAATGGCCTTACTTCCACTCCTATGTCTTATGGTCTTATGGTCTTGACCAGATGGGCTAATGGGCTGAGAAGTGGTAGATGGAGTTTAATTCAGATAAATGTCTGAGTACAGGAGTTGGGAGGTCATGTTGCAGCTGTACAGGACATTGGTTAGGTCACTGTTGGAATATTGCGTGCAATTCTGGTCTCCTTCCTATCGGAAAGATGTTGTGAAACTTGAAAGGGTTCAGAAAAGATTTACATGGATATTGCCAGGGTTGGAGGATTTGAGCTATTGGGAGAGGTTGAACAGGTTGGGGCTGTGTTGCCTGGAGCGTCGGAGGCTGAAGTATGACCTTATAGAGGTTTATAAAATCATGAGGGGCATGGATAGGATAAATAGGCAAAGCCTTTTCCTTGGGGTGAGGGAATCCAGAACTAGAGGGCATAGGTTTAGGGTGAGAGGGGAAAGATATAAAAGAGACCTACGGGGCAACTTTTTTACGCAGAGGGTGGTACGTGTATGGAATGAGCTGCCAGAGGAAGTGGTGGAGGCTGGTACAATTGCAACTTTTAAGAGGCATTTCGATGGGTATATGAATAGGAAGGGTTTGGAGGGATATGGGCCGGGTGCTGGCAGGTGGGACTAGATTGGGTTGGGATATCTGGTCAGCATGGATGGATTAAACCGAAGGGTCTGTTTCCATGCTGTATCTCTCTTTGACTCTATGACTCTATTTTTTGCGTTGGAATCAAAATATTGAGTGGAACTTTTATCTGATTCTCAAGTGCTTCAACCAAAAAGGGAGAAAGATAGTTGAGCTGAACTGCTACTTCGGAGAACTGTTTCCATCTCCCAGAGCTTCCCCCATACTGACTTGTGAAAAGAAAGCCAAGTCCATTGGCAACCATTACGACAGGAACACCATAGCTAGAACTGGATTTTCCAGAAATTAAGGGCCCAAAGCATTTCTTGGCTGTTTTTCATAAGTCGTTTGCCTTTCAGCACTGAGGTGAATCACAATGCTCACATTAAATTGTTGACCTAATTTCCAAGAAACCACATGGATTCCCTTCAATGCATTGTTAAAACTCTATCTTGTTCCAGAATTTGTTCAACAACTTCTAATTCTCCACATATCCATAAATATTATTTCTAAGACTCACTTGCTTGAAACTGAATCCACCATACTGGCATCTTGCTCTGTGAATATGTTTTAACTTACGTGTCCATGCTTGTTCTGCAAATTACCTCGGATCTGTGGCTTTTCATTCTCAATCCTTCTACCAATGGGAACACTTGTTTCCCCATTTATTCTGTGCACATGATTTGAACAACTGTATCAACCTTCTTCCTTCAATCATCTTCAATTTTGAGGAATTAACAACCCCAATTTCTCTAGTCTGTGTACATAGCGGGAATTTCTCAATTCTGGGGCTATTCCTGTGAATATTTTCTGTATTTTCTCAGAGCCTTCTTAAAGTTTAGTGTACAGAACTGGACACAATACACCAGTTCAAGCCAAACTAGTATGACCATGAGAAATTACCAAACGATGAACATCTTAACAGTTATTGCATTATGTTTCTGCTCTGCATTTCCATTTTTGAAGACAATACCTTGTGGCTAATTATGCAGAATTAAGTAGAAAGGTATATACAAATTTATATACAGTACAAGCAAACTGAGATGTTCCCTGTTGGCAGACAGACAGGCAGTAATTTATAAAAGTCACTTTATGGATCCCATTGTAATTTCATACAGTAATTTCATTTATTTGTCTTTGTAAACAATAATAACAAACATGGAATTGAAGACAGGAGCAGATGAGTTTATTGTTGATTTGCTTGCATTGAATATTTATATCATGCTTTTAAAAAAACCGGAATTCAATATATTGCAATATTTGTCTATTGGCGCATCTTGGTGGCTCAGTGGTTAGCAGTGCTACCTCACAACCCCAGGGATTTTTGAGTGAAAATTGAGATTTTTTAGTAGCTCACTAATGTACTAAGGAGCAAAGAGTTGACCTGTTTAGCTTTTTAATCCTTCTAAAGTGGGCATAATTTTGGATAGAGCTCTATTTTGTTATAGGCGAAAGTGAGGATTGCAGATGCTGAAGGTTAAGTCAAGATTCGAGTAGTGCTGGAAAAGTACAGCAGGTCAGACAGTATCTGAGGAGCAGGAAAATTGACGTTTCAGGCAAAAGCTCTTTACCAGGGATGAGCTTTTTGTTAAGGTCGGGGTGGAATGTGCTGGTTGAGTTGATGAACTGTTCAACTTCCTCATAGAAGCACGAGGTGGCGCCGATGCAGTCATCAATGTAGTGGAAGAAAAGGTGGGGAGTGGTGCTGGTTTAACTCTAGAAGATGGACTGTTCTATGTTGCTGACAAAGAGACAGGCATAGCTGAGGCCCATGTGGGTGCCCATGGCTACCCATTTCGCCTGGAGGAAGTGGGAGGATTCGAAGGAGAAATTGTTGAGGGTAAGGACCAGTTCAGCCAAATGAATAAGAGTGTCAGTGGAAGGGTACTGGTGGGGACGTCGGGAGAGGAAGAAACAGAGGGCTTGGAGGTCCTAGTCTTGGCAGATGGAGGTGTAGAGGGATTGGATGTCCATGGTGAAGATGAGGCATTGGGGGCTGGGGAAATGGAAATCTTGGAGGAGGTGAAGGGCATGGGCGGTGTCCCGAAAGTATGTGGCAAGTTCCTGGACTGGGGGGATTGGACAGTATCGAGGTAGGTGGAGATGAATTCGGTGGGGCAGGCGCAGGTTGAGCTGATGGGTCGGCCTGGGTAGTCTGGCTTGTGGATCTTGGGTAGGAGGTAGAATTGGGCAGTGTGGTGTTAGATAGATTAGATTTCCTACAGTGTGGAAACAGGCCCTTCAACCCAACAAGTCCACACCGACCCTCCGAAGAGCAACCCATTCCGCTACATTTACCCCTGACTAATGCACCTAACGCTACGGGCAATTTCGCATGGCCAATTCGCCTGCGTATCTTTGGATTGTGGGAGGAAACCGGAACACCCGGAGGAAACTCGCGCAGACACAGGGAGAGCATGCAAACTCCACACAGACAGTTGCCTGAGGTGGGAATTGAACCCGGGTCCCTGGGGCAACAATGCTAACCACTGAGCCACCGTGCCGCCCCCAAACTCGAACTATGAAGTTGGAAGCCGTGGATGGGAGGTCCCCTGAAGTGATGAGGTTTTGTATGGTCTGGGAGATGATAGTTTTGTGATGGGAGATAAGGTCAGGTCGAGGTGGCGGGAGGAGGAGGTGTCTTCAAATTGGTGCCTCGCTTCATCAGTGTCGAGGTCAGTGTGCCAAACTACCACTGCACCCCCTTTGTCCGCTGGTTTGATGGTGAGGTTGGGGTTGGAGTGGAGGTCTGTGTGTTATGAGGGTGAGCGGTCGAGTGGGGCAGGGGGATGGACAGGTTGAGGCGGTCAATGTCTCGGCAGCAGTTGGAAATAAGTAGGTCGAGAGTGGCTAATAGACGGGCACGGGCTGTCTAGGTGGATGGGGGATGTTGGAAGTGGGCAAAGGGGTCCTTGCAGGGTGGGCGGGAGCTCATTCCTGATGAAGGGCTTTTGCCAGAAACATCGATTTTCCTGCTCCTCGGATGCTGCCTGACCTGCTGTGCTTTTCCAGCACCACTCTAATCTATTTTATTATAGCTTTGTGTCACTTGTAATGCGTTCTCAAATAGATTTGATCAAGGCTTCCATCTTTATTGTTGGCTTTTAAAAGGGTTATTTCTAAACCCTTCGAGTGCTGTTTTAGAATCACAAAATCCTACAGTGTCGTTGGAGGCCATTCAGCTTATCGAGTTCACATTAACCCCCAAAAAGCATCCCACCCAGTCAGAGCAGCCTACCCTATCCCTGTGACCCTATATTTCCCATGGCTTATCCACCTCACCGACATATCCCTGGCCACTATGGGTAATTTTGCATTGCCAACCCACATAACCTACACCAGAACAAAGAGTGAGCAAGAGAAGGATAGAGGCCTCCTTCTGCAAGGGAGATTGTGTCTCCGTCTGTCTCTGCCTTTGACAGTGTGAGGAAACCGGAGCCACCCAGAGGAAACCCATGCAGTCACAGGGAGAATGTGCAAACTGCACACAGACAGGTGTCCAAAGGTGGAATCGAAGCCAGGACCCTGGGGTTGTGAGGCAGCAGTGCTAACTACTAATCCACTATGCCAGAGAACAGAAGATGTGCCAACATATTGCAATATATTGAATTTGGGTTCTTTTGGCCGTAATAATTTAAGCAGCACGATGATTAAGTTTGCATCGATATTTGGTGCTCCTACCTTCGGGTTTAAGTCTGAAGCAATATTGATTAGATTGGATCCTCATACCTTATGTTGGCAATCTAAGTTCGAACTAAAGTGAGCAGAGTTATCTGAATTTTAATTGAGCAATGATGCTCATTTTATGAGACAATGCAGGCATGATGGACCACATGGCTTCCTTCTTTGCCATAATACTTATGCAATTCTGTGAAATGTTCTTTATAACTGGCCTCTGTTTTGAAGAAGAGGTGTATTTCAGTTGAAATGTTAACTCTGTTTCTCACATTTTTCCTGCGCTTTGTTTCATTTCTGGTGTTTAGCACTGTGCTTTTATTTTAGGTCATGGAATTGTTACTCTTCTGAAGTCTGGATTAAGGGTTATTGTTGGCACAGTTTAAAGGGAGTTCTAAACTTTGCTTGCGTCATGTTTGACCTGGGAGTCTTTGATGCCAAACACAAGATGTGAACAAAGCTTTGTTCTGCCGTACATCACACCTGTTATCAACCCCTACTCTCCACAACCCCTGACAAAAAAAGGCCTGGCTAATGCACTGATTTTATCGTCAGTGTCATTTATATATTAGGATTGAGGTAACAGTGAGGTAACCTGTAGAAGAGATGGGAGTTTGGAATCAATCTAGAGATGAACAGTAAATGCTGGCCCAGCCAGTGACGGCAACATCTCATGAAAGAATAATAAAAAAACCTTTTATATTCTTTCATGGGATGTGAGTGTCTCTGGCTAGGATCGCATTTATTATCCAACACTAATTGCTGTTTAAAGCTCTTGGTGAGTGCCTTCTTGACCCACTGCAGTCCTTGCGGCAGAGGGCCACACTTGGTGAGGTGGGAAGAGAGTTCAGGGATTTTGACCCTGTAACAGTGAAGGTAATATAAGTCAGGATGTGAGTGACTTGGAGGAAACCTTACCCTGATTCTCGCCCTTGTCCTGTGGGTTGTGAAGGTCATGGCTTCTGTTTTATCCCCTCACAGGATGTGGGATTTGCTGCTCAGGCTATCATTCATTGGCCATCCTTAATGGCTCAAAGGGCAGTTAAGAATCAACTGCATTGCTGAGGGTTTGGAGTCACATGTAGAGGTGAGGACAGCAGATTTCCTTCTCTGAAGAACATTAGAACTAGATGGGTTTTTCTGAAATAGTCATCATTAGACTCTTCATTCCAGATTTTTATTGAGTTCAAATTCCACTATCTACCATTGTGGGATTTGTTTGTGTGACCCAGAATGTTAGCTGGGTCTCTGGATAATATCACTACACCATTGCCTCCCCTAAGTGAGGATGATGTAATCAATAGTGGATCCTTGGGTGTATTTCTGTCGTGCATCTTTATAGCTGGTATACACTGAGGTGGGGAAGAGTGAGTGTTGAAGGTGATGGGTTGGATACTGTCAAGTGGATTGCTTTGTTCTGAATGTATTTCAAGCTTCTTGAATGTATTTGCAGCTATGCTCATCCAGGCAGGTGGATTTATCATATTTGTGACTTACTCCTTGTAGATGATAAGGTGACCCCAACTGGACATAAAGGAAGTAATTGTTTTAACATGATTACATTTTAGTCACATAAGTGCGAGGTGTAAGGTTAGCATTACCAATCTTTCAGGTTTGTTAAGGAGTTGGTAAGACTTGCACACTGCTGTGAGAAATAGGAGAAAAACTTTTTTTTTGAAACATTTCAATTGTTAGTTGCAAAAATATTGGACATGGGAGAGAAAGGTTAGGTGAGCAACGTATGGATAGAGATCATTTGATAAATCTTCCAGGAAGATGTCCAACTCAAGTTAGTAATCCATTGGAGTCCCTGAGGCTTGTCATTACCAATCTGATCTTGATTTAGCATGAGTGTGCATTACATGGTGGGCAGCTCAAAATGGCTGTGGTCTATGCAGCAGTTTGGTTTGGAGGGGAAGCGGTGTAGTCCTTTCATGTCTGGATATTTGATTACCTAAAAAAGAATGATTTGTACAGATTAAGTTGCCACTTTGATTCATATTATTTTGTTTTTCCTTTACCTTTACAGTCTCTCATTTTCGATGAAGTTGACCTGTCTGATGCCAGCGTTGCCGAGTCCAGCACAAAAAACGTCAACAACAGCTTCACGGTATGGTTTGATTATTGTCATTCCTTTCTTGAAGTAGGAAGATGTTGGCTTGGTTATTACTTGTTCTGGCGTTATTATCACAAAGTCATGGATTCCTTTATCACTTAATATTGACTCATTGTTTGCACTCTTTGTGGAACCTATGAACATGTTCTTTCTTATTGAAAACATTATTATCAAATTGAGAGAATGACTTGGAATACTACTTTCAGGATGACTGGTGTGATTTGGAAGTAGTCAACTTTGGCTGTCTTCCCAACCTCACTTTTTTACCTTGACTCAATGTTTTAACTCTTGAGTTGGACATTGTGGAGTCAGACCCCAATATGATATGATATCACATGATATTTCGTGTGACATTTCAATGCAGGTTTGAGACACAGCAGTATTGTCCAAGGTGCAGCCCTTTGGATGGGTTAATAAACTGCTGCTTTGCCTGTATGTTCACATGATTCCAAAAGATTTTTTGGAATAATTTGAAGATAACAGGGCTTTTTCCAAGTATTGTGACCAACATTGCTACCTCAACTGAAAAATGCCACTGACAAAGTAGATTCATGAGTTCTCCATTTTATTTGCCATTATTTTACCAAAGTGGATTTGAATGAGCTCACCAATATCGTTTTCTGAGATGAAGTTAACTGTTCAGGTTCACACACGACTTATCTAAATGCACAAATTTCTGAACATAGCCGTTAGTTCATGTCTTTATGGAATAGAGATCTCACAGGCCATACGCTAAATTTTATCCCCCTCACTGTTCAGCTTTGAAGAAATTCTGTGCTGTGACATGTTGGAAGCCTGAATCATAAGGGCACAGTGAGCACCATAATGGAGCATCTGGGACCTGAGCGAACAACATGACAAAGAAGGATAAATAACCAGAGGAATGACTGAGGAGTGTGAATTAGAATTAACTCAGATGGGAAAGGAAGATTGGCTTATGGGAGGTGCAGGAACATTGAGATCTGGAGACATTTACCTGCAAGGTTTTGCAGGTGAAGTACAAGTTTTGCAGTTAATAAGGCACTTGGGATCCTGTGTTTTATAAATAGAGAGTACAAAAGGCAAGAAGTTATGCTGAGCTCAAATTGGGCCCTGCCTACAATAATGTGTCTAATTCTCAACACCACATTTAAGGGAGAAAGTGCAGGAGCAGTTTACTCAGACTGGTTTCTGGGATGAGGGAGACCATTGCCTGCACAGACTAGAGAGGTTTGAGTTGTTCTTTTTCGTGCAGAAAAGGCTAAGGAGATTTTGAGGAAGACATTTAAAATCATGAACGATTTAGATAGAATAAGTAAAGCAAAATTATTTCTGTTGTTTCTGAGGGGCTGCTAACTGAGTGCATAGATTTCCAAACATATGAATTAGGAGCAGTAGTGTCATTTTGCCCTTTTAAGCCTGTTCTGCCATTCAGTGGCTGATCATGATTGATCGTTTGTTGTTTCAAATTCCATATTCCCATTGAGATCCTGATAACCCTTTGATTCGCCTAACATGAATCTATCTACTTCTGACTTAAATATGTTTGATTCCTTTTTCACCGCCTTCTGAGGCAGTGAGTTTCAAAGTTGCACAACTCTCTGTAAGAAAATGATTTTCATCTTTGTCCTGAAAGGGAGACTCTTCATTTTAAAACAGTTCTCTTAGTTCTGGACTGACTCAGAAGCAGAAATGCTCTTTCCACATCCATCTTGTCTACACCTTTAAGGATCTTGTACATTTCAAACAAGCCACCCCTTAATTTATCTGAACTCCATTGGAAACAGGCTCAGCCCGCCTGATCTTTCCTTAAAGGATAGTCCACTCATTCCAGCTATAAATTCCATAAGCCTCCCCTGATTCATCTTTAACACGTTAACATCCTTCCTCAAATAGGTTTAAGTGTTTGGCAAGAATACCAAAGGCAACATGAGAGAAAAAAAACTTTCTTCTGTCATGTTAAAATCCTGATAATGGAAACATAAAGCAAAATAAACAAATTTGCTGAACGATCCACAAATGAAGAAAATTTCATCTTTTGTAACTTTTATTTTGGCATGAATCAGAACCAGTCAAGATTAAATAAGAATTAACATGCATCTAGAAAGATATACTTTTAAATATTCAATACAGAAAAGATAAATCTTGCACAACCATAAGTGCCCACATTACTTCACACAAACTATGTAGTTAACCAATCCCAACATCCTGTTGATTAATCATCCAAGATCGGTTAAGAATCTTAGCCCATAACAGCTTGGCACCTCCTTAGGTATAACATCATCAAAGAAGGACAAATCTCTGTCTCTAGGATTATGACGATGCTGACAATGTAGAATTTTCAGAATTCCTTTTCAATCAACATTCCAGTCTATTCATGATATGGTCACCTGTTTAGAAGAATGAAGTGGGACCTCATAGAAACATATAAATCCTGATGGGACTGGACAGGCTAGTTATGGGAAGAATGTTCTGAATGTTGGGGAAGTCCAGAACTAGGGGTCGCAGTCTAAGAATAAGGGGCAAACCGCTCGAGTGAGATGAGAAATAATTTCTTCACTCAGAGTTGTGAACCTATGGAATTCTCTACCACAGAAAGCTGTTGGGGCCAGTTTGCTAAGTAAATTTAAGAGGGAGCTGGACGGGCCCTTGTGGCTAAAGGGATCAAGGAATATGGAGAGAAAATGGGAGTGGGATGTTGAAATTGTATGATCAGTCATGATCATATTGAATGGTGATGCAGAGTTGATGGGCAGAATGGTCGACTCCTGCATGTATTTTCTATGTTTCTACGAAAACACTAAGCTCATGAGCATTTCCAACCTATCCATATAATTTCTAGGTTTTAGATCTTTATAATCAGATTTTCTGTCTCCATTTCTGTCAACCAGAACCATTGATCTCTGTCTGAGAGTGACTTGTTTTTCACATTCTGCATTGTTGGAGGGTCAAACTAACTTGCTTTAGGCTCTCTTCCATGTCTTCAGGTTTCCTTTCTGTCTGACCGCAAGACCTTTGTCTTCATTTCCTTCCTATTGGTACTGCTTCTCAGTCAAGTGTTACCATGTCACATGGACCATTTTTCTTCCTATTGAAGAAAATTACAATTGATCCTTTTACAATTGAACCAAACTGTTAAAAGCCCTCTACAAACACTCTCAAAATCAATTACAGAGTACACAGACATTATAAAGGAAGTACAAGTCATCTTTATGGACCTGCTTCCAGGTTAAAGGTTGGTACATCTGTGTGGGGCTAAAATTGGGAATGCACTACCTCATAGTATGATGAAAACACACTCATTAGTTATTTTCAAAACAATATTGGATAAATGGTGGAAGCAAACATTGCAGTGATGTGGGCGAGAGCAGGGAAGACACATTAACTTGATTATACTTCAGAAACAATCTGTTTGTGAAAATGGTGTTTAAACTGTTAGGAAGAGCCTCTTAACTTTCCATGTCATGCTTTATGGATACTTAAGATAGAACATCAGCAATTTTTTTCAACAAACAATAGAGGGCAGGTTGCTGTTCGTGTGCTGCAAATGTAACTAGTGGAGTTGACAAAGGAGAGCCAGTCGATGTGGTGTATTTGGATTTTCAGAAAGCATTTGACAAAGTTCTTGATAAGAGATTATTGTGTAAAATTAAAGTTCGTGGGTTTGGGAGAAGTGTTTTGAGAAAACTGTTTGGTCGAGAGTAAAATGAGTAGGAATTAATAGGCCCTTTTAAAATTGGCAGGAAGTAAATAGTGAGGCACCCTAACCGTTCACAATATTTATTAATGACTTGGATGAGGGTGCAAAATGTAACATCCCACAGTTTGCAAATGATACCAAGTTGGGTGGGAGGATGAACTGTGACAAGAATGCAGGATCCTCAGTATGATATTGACAGATTGGGTGCATGTTGAGAGTGTGTTGCTAGAAAAGCACAGTAGGTCAGGCAGCATCCAAGGAGCAGGAAAATTCGACATTTTGGGCAGGAGTACTTCATCAGGAATTAAGTTCCTAATGAAGGGCTTCGGCCCGAAACGTCGATTTTCCTGCTCCTTGGATGCTGCCTGACCTGCTGTGCGTTTCCAGCAACACACTCTCAACTCTGATCTCCAGCATCTGCAGACCTCACTGTCTCCAGGTTTGTTGAGTGGCCAAGCCTCATTCCTGATGAAGGGCTTATGCCTGAATCGTCGATTCCCCTGGGCAAGCAGGTGCAGTAGGCGGTAAAGAAAGCAAATGGTATGTAGGCCTTCATTGCAAGAGGTTTTGAGTATAGGAGCAGGAATGTGTTGTTGCAGTTATACAGGGTCATGGTGAGGCTACACCTAGAATACTGTGCCCAGTTTTGGTCTCCTTTTCTGAGGAAAGATGCTCTTGCTCTTGATAGAGTGCAGCGAAGGTTTACCAGGCTGAATCCAGGGATGGCGGGACTGACCTATGAGAAGAGATTGACTAGGTTAGGATTGTTTTCGCTGGAGCTCAGATGAATGTGGGGGGATCTCATGGAGACTTCTAAAATACTAACAGGACCAGACAGGACAGCTGCAGGGAGGATGTTTCTGATGGAGGTTGCATCCAGAACTAGGGGTCACATTCTGAGGGTTCGGGTGGGCCATTTAGGACGGAGATGAGGAGACCTTTCTCCACCCAAAGAGTGGTGAGCCTGTGGAATTCATTACCACAGGAAGTAGTTGATGCCAAAACATTGAATGTATTCAAGAGGTGGCTAGATATAGCACTTGGGGAAAATGGGATCAAAGGTTATGGGGAGAAAGCAAGATTAGGCTTCAGCCATGATAATGTGAATGGCGGAGCAGGCTCGAAGGGCTGAATGGCCTCCTCCTGCTCTTATCTTCCATGTTTTTCTGGTGGAAAGCTGTTAGTAAAGCAACAAGTTGTCAAAATTCACCTCAAGGTTCTGCTTCATTCCCCCCAGCGAACCTGGCTGCTTCATGCATTAATGAAGTCTAGCTTCATAAGCAGGCCACTATTGTACTGGCAAGATGTGGCCAACTGTGTCTTATTAAGCATTGGGTAAAAGAGTTAAACCATTCATTTCAGACACAAGTGTGTGTGTTTTGCTCATGTATATGTTTACCTGCCAACCCTCTTTGAATTTGGGAAGCATATTTAACCTAAATATTTTTTAACAAAGTTTTTCTTACCACGTCCATTTGAAGTTGGGCAGTCTGTCTGAAGCTATCACAGAGAAATTACCCAGACAATATGGAAAACTGCAGTATTAAAGTGAATATTCATGAGCTTTTGTGTTTTCTGTCCATTTGACAGGTCAGTTTTGTAGAACAAGTATGACACCGTTAATTTCTATAATTAAGACTGTAGCTCTTATGGGCAGGCTCTTGCCGAGTGTTGGAGATCTGGTCTGTCAACTGGAGAGCTGGTGAAAGAACCAATGCTGCCTTTCCCAGGGAAGGTAGCAGAACCACACAGTCACTGACGAAATCACTGGCAGACATTCTCTGGAACCACGACCTGTTCATGTTACGGGCATAAGCCCTTCAACAAGAATGAAGGGTTTATGCTGGAAATGTCAACTCTCCTGCTCCTCGGGTGCTGCCTGACCTGCTGTGCTTTTCCAGTGCCATACCTTTTGACTTTAACTCTCCAGCATCTGCAGTCCCCACTTTCTCCTGGAACTGGGACCTGGCAGGCCAATGTCCTGCCAAGCAAAAGATACAGCTAATCTGAAGACAGTAGCTCTTGTGCTCAGCAGCATCACTGACTGGGCAGACTCATTCTCCCAGGGCAATGTAGAGGACCCAAGACGAAGATTAGTGAGATGGGGTTGGAGGAGGGTTAAAAGCAAGACCAGAGGCGAGAGTCCCAGAGCACATCCCCTGCCCAGTGTCCAGTCTCCACAATCAGACTCTGATTGTTGTTGACCAAGGGATCATCCTTGTCTTTACCCTCTCTGATTCAGGAGGTGACAAGCTGTCCATAATAGCAGCTGTTGGGAATGCCATTTGGCAAAAGGTCTAGCTGTTTTGGGGTTAGACTCAGTGACTGCACGTTGTGGCTCCAGGTGGTCCTCAGCTGACCACATAAGGTCCTCAATTTGTAGTGGAATGAAAAGGTCAAACATAATATTTCTCTGCCCGGAACCTTTGAAGCTTGGTTCCAGTGGAGGCGAGAAATGGTGGGCTTTGACTGTACAACCAACCTGCTCACATCCTGTAAACAATTTTAAAAGCTGTTTCAAGAAAAAGAGACCATGATGTGGAGATGCTGGTGTTTGACTGCGATGGACAAAATCAGAAGTCACACAACACCAGGTTATAGTCCAAAAGGTTTATTTAAAAATCACAAGCTTTCAGAGCGCTGTTGCTTTATTCGGTGAAAAGATGTAGTGATATTGTTGCAGGGCCAGTAATCAGAATCTCAAGCCAATGCTCTAGGAACATGAGTTTTCACCATGGCAGATGCTGCACTTTGGATGAAGTAAAATCTGGAATTAACAAGCTAACCTAATGGCGATCATTAGGTTCCTGTCATTTGATATAAAAAAAACCAGTCTGGTTCACTATTGTCCTTCAAAGAAGGAAATCTGCCATCTGGTCTGCATGTGACTTTGGACCCTTAGTAATGTGGTTTCTCTTAAGTACCCTCTGGGAAATTAGGAATGAGCCAAAAAAAATTGTTCTAGACAGGGATGCGTACATCCCATGAATGAATAAAAAAAATTAACAATCCAAAGACACATCACAGTGTAGCATGGAATTAGAGAAGTCTTATTGTTTCAAGGCCAGTATTTAGCATGAATCAAATAAAGGCACACAAGGCATGTTTCCCTAAGACAAAGAAACATTCAAAAGTATGAGCAAGTCAGGAAGCATCTGGACAGGGAGTTGTTCTCTCCAAGGTATTGCTGATGTGTTGAGTGCTTTCGAGTATTTTCTGTTCTTGCTTCAGGTTTCCAGAACCTACCACATTTTGCTTTGTTTACAGTATATTTCCCTGCTCAGCTGAACATTCACTTCCCTGTGGAAAATGAATATTCCAGGAAGGCAGATGACTTTTAGAAAAAAACAAATTCTTGGGAGTTGACTGTAGCTGGACCAGTATTAATTACCCATCATTAAATGTCCTTGAAATGGTAGTGGTGAGCTTTCACCTTGAACCGATGCAGTCCATATGCTGGAGGTGGATCCAAAATGTCATTAGGTGGGGAATATCAGATTTTCATCCAGTGACAATGAAAGGTTATGGTATTTCTAAGTCATGACGGTGAGTGGCTTGGGGGGAATCATGCTTTCCGGGTGGTGGAGGTCACAGATTTTAGAAGGTACTGTCAAATTAGCTGTCCAGAATTATGGTAGTGCATCTTGTGGATAGTATGCACTGTGTGCCTTTTGAAGGGAGAGAATAGGTTGCCAATCAAACAGGCTGCTTTGCCTGTGATCATTGTTGAGCTACTGGAGTTGCACTCATCCATTGAAGTGAAGAGTATTCCATCACATCCCTGACCTGTGCCCTGTAGCACAATGGATAAGCATTGGGGAGACAAGGATTAAGTTATCCACTTCAGAATTCCAAGCCTCTGACCTGTTCTTTTAGCCACAATTTATGTGACTGATGCAGTTCAAGCTCAGCTCACTGGTAACCTCCAGGATATTGATAGACATGATTCAGTAATGGTAATCCCTTTGAATATCAAGACGCAATGGATAGATTCTCTGGAGATGGTCATTGTCCTGACACATGTAGAATGAATGCTAATTGCTATGAAGAGACCTTGTTGGCATCTAGATCTTGGGAATATGAACATGAGTGGCTTTAGTATCTGAAGAGTTGCAAATGATGGTGAACACTCTGCAATCTTCAGGGAACATCTCCACTTCTGACCTCATTGATAAAACACAGTGGTAGGTCCCTACCTCTGGACCATGAGGCCTGGATTCAAGTCGGCTGTGTAATAACATCTCTGAACAAATTAATTGGAAAAATAGGGGAACATCCAGTTTGCATTCCTTTTTATAAAACTGGCTGAGTTGATGTTTTGGATGTAATTTCTGTAAAATGTGCACTGTTGTGATTTTATCAGCAATTTATTCAGTCTGTGGAGAAGCAATCAAGTAGATGGAAATGAGGCAATTGTAGCCAATCATCATGCACTTACAATAATGATATTTTAATGTTGGACATGCAGATAACAAGCTATTTAACTAGTATAATTGTCAGTATGTTTGTTTATTCTCTCTGGAATGAACAATTACAGTTGATAAGTGATATTCCTGATGCACCAAGAGGACTGAGAGTTCATGTGGGAATTTTATCGTGCTTGCTCAAGAATGGTTTAATAAACGTGGTATATTTTTAACATTAATAGCAGTTCCATCAGCTTATTTTGCACAGCAAAGTAAAAATACTGCATAAAGTTCCATGTTAATGATTCTAATTTTCTAGGATGTTTTGGAGAAACAGTGAAGGGTAATATGTCGTTTGAGAGCTCTATCCTCATCAGGGATAGAGCTTTAAGATTGCTGGAGAAAATCACAAGGTCTGGCAGCATGTGTGAAGAGAAAACAGCATTAATGTTTTGATTAAAATGTTAATGCTGTTTTACTGTCACAGGTGCTGCCAGACCTGCTGAGTTTCTCCATTAATTTCTGTTTTGTTTGTTTCTAATCTCCAGCATCTGCACTTTGCTTTAATTTAGAGATTTATGATGTTTTACAAAGATCAGACGGACCAAGGCAAGATGTAATGCTTTAAAAAATCCTTGCCCTTAATTGCCTTTAACTAGGAACACCTCCAAGCCAAAAAGGATATAAGGCAAAGAAATAGATCAATTGGGAAGAGGGGTTTGAAGAGGAATGAGCTACGAGTGATAAGTGGTATGTGAAAAAAAGCTCATCACTGCATAACCATTGAGCTTTGATTGGTATGTCTATTTGACCATTGGCTCCTGGACCTGTTTCAGCTTGTTATAATAGATTGAAAGAAAAAGTTACCTTCAGAAGGCTTTAAGTATTAGTTAGCTGATACATTAGCTTTAGAAACCTTCTTATTTGTTTAACCTGTTGGACTATAACCTGTTGGACTATAACCTGGTGTTGTGTGATTTTTAGCTTTGTACACCCCAGTCCAACACCGGCATCTCCGAATCATTCTTATTTGTTGTTCTTGTAGCTTTTAAATGACTTTTTTTTGCTGTCACCTCATTCTTTTTTGCAGCAAAAGAAGAGATTAGACCTGTTCTTTTAGCCACAGTATTTATACTAATGGTGCAACGTTTTAATTTGTACGGGATTTTATCATGAAGTGAACATTGCTTTGTTAGAATTCTTGCAGTTCCCAGCTTGTGTATGCATAATGTTGATGTAACTAGTTGAAAATTTTTATCCATGTCTTGTGTGAAATCACATTTGGTTTTTGGCGAAGCATCTCTTGATTCTCAGCTTTGTTTTCAGGTGCCCTTCATTATTGCTTTTCTCCTGCAGCCCTACCTACACTTCTGTTTGAGATCTTAGTACTCCTTTCGTTTGTTTGAGTGATTTATTGTTGCATGTATTGAAATACAGTGAAAAGTGTTGTAGTGCGTACTGTACAGACATATAAAGTGTATCAGGGTGGTGGAACTGAGTGTAGAATACAGTGTTACAGCTGCAGGAAATGTGCAGAGAAAGAGAGAATGGTCAGAATTAACATTTGAGAGGTCCATTCAAAAGTCTGATAAGAGTGGAAAAGAAGCTGTTCTTGAATCTATTCGTACGTATATTCAAACTTTTATATCTTCTGCCTGACGGAAGAGGGTAGAAGAGAGTATAACCAGGGTGGGAGGGATCTTTGATTATGTTGGTTGTTGTCCTGTTGCAGTGGGAAGTAAACAATGGATAAAAGGCTGGTTTGTGTGATGGACTGGGCTTTATTCACAACTCACTGTAATTTCTTGCTGCCTTGGGAAGAGCAGTTGCCCAACAATGCTGTGATGCATTCGGACAGGATGCTTTCTATGGTGAATCTATAAAAATTGGTGAGAGTACTTGTGGACATTGCCGAATTTCCTTAGCCTCCTGAGGAAGTAGTGATGCTGTTGTGCTTTCTTGACTGTCGCATTGACATGGGGGGGGAGCCAGGTGTCGTGTTGAGTCGCGTTTAGTTGTGGCTTTTTGGGATCTGATTTTAATTTCTTCATCTTTGGCAACTTTGTCTTCAACTGACAAGATGCAATATTTTGTCATTTTTAAAATCCGCTTTCCTGCCCTCTTCATAATATTATGAGGGGCATACATAAGGTGAATCGTCAAAATCTTTTCCACAGAATGGGGGAATTCAAACTAGAGGGCATGAGTTTAAGATGAGAGGGGAAAGATTTAAAAGGGACCTGAGGGGCAACTTTTTCACATACAGAGTGGTGCGTATATGGAACAAGCTGCCAGAGGATGTGGCAGAGGTGAATATAATTAGAACATCTAAAAGACATTTGGCAGGTACCTTGAGAGGAAACGTTTGGAGGGGTCAAGATCAAATGCAGACAAATTGGACTCATTTAGTTTAGGACACCTGGTCAGCATGGACAAGTTGGACCAAAGGGTCTGTTTCTGTGCTGTATGAGTCTATGACTCATATCTCTCTTCCCTGAGCCTCCCTCTCTTTTTAAGACACCAACTAAAACCTACCTCATTGACCTATCTTTTGTCATCTACCCTGATGTCTCCTTGTGTGGTTGGTGTCAAATTATGTTTGATAACACTCCTGTGAAAATCCCTGTGGATGGCTTTTGGGGTATGCAAGTGCAGGTTGTTTAACGGACTGAGGAGGGTATGAACTTAATCCCAAATTAAATTTGCATATCCTTGGTAAATGATGAGATATGCCTGGCCCACACCTCCTTGTTTTAATGAATGTTTGCCTAAGATTAAAATGAAGCTTACCTCTGAAAATGTAATGGAAGCATTTGGTTCCTTGCTAACGTTTCATGGTGCTGTTGACATGAGCAATCTAATTTCTGGGACCAGAATACCTTTTGTTACTTTCCATCTGTATAACCATCTGGCTGTCAATGAATAAAAACATACAGCTGAAAATGTAAAAACTCACTTAATTAGATTTAGCAGGATTGATTCAAACTCTCCGCTCATCAAGGACTGGTCATGTTTATTTTACAGCCAAGTATTTGAATGCACTTTGAAATGAATTCTGGCAAATGAATTGTTCCAAAAGTCTGCATTAGTTGAAGCATCAGCTGAGGCACAGTGGCTAAGACTTTCACTTGAGTCAGAATATTATAAATTCAGGTTTGACTGCATAGATTTGAACACAAGTCATATTCAGATACAGCAAGAGAAGTCAAACAGAATGATTTTTCTTGTCGAGAGAATAAAACATAGAAGTAGGTATAATTTGTTACTGTTGTATAGGACATTAATGAGACCACCTCTGGAGTACAGTGTATAGTTTTGGTCTCCTTAATTAAGAAAGGCAGTCTATTCTAATATAGCACGATTGTTTCTTACCTGTGCGATCCCATGTTATAAGAAAATTGCGTCATAGCAGCACCATTTAATAGGAATCGTTTTATAACCAATTCAGGTAAGGAAAGTTAGCATTCTACAAAAAATGGTCTGAATTCTTCAATTGCGTTATAGCCAATTCGCATTGAAGAAATATGCATTAGAGCAGAACCGACTGTAATGTAAATTCACTGGAGGACATTTAGAGAAGGTTCACTCAGTTAATTCTTGGAATTTCTGTGTGTGTGTGGGAAGGTGATGCTGAGAGGTTGGACTGACTGGGCCTGTTCAACTGTACTTTCAAAAAATGTAAGGTTACCTTGTTGAGACACACAGGATCCTGAAGGGATTGTACAGTATGGACGCTGAAAAGCTGCTTCCCATTGTGGGAGAGGAGAGAACTCGGGGAGACAGACTAAAAATAAAGAGGTTGCTAATTAACATGACAATGAGGAGAATTTGTTTCCCTGAAAGTCATGAATCTTTGGAAACTCTCTTTGTCAAGGAGTGATCGAGGCTGGGCCACTTTGTCGTAATGGTAGATAACCATTGACTTGTAAGTCAAGAATCTATCAGCAATAGGCTGGAATGTGGACTTGAGGCCATATATTAGGTCAGCCAGCATGTTATTGAGTGGTAGAGCAAGCTCAAAGGGTCAAATGGTTTACTCCTGCTCTGAGTCCTCTGTTCCTAAGTAATTATATTTTAGGTTAACAATTTAGGGCAGTACTGAGGAAACACTGCATTTTCTAAGATGCTGTATTTAGATGAGATACTAAACTGAGTTCACATTTGGCCTCTTGGGTTACATAGAAAGATCTGATGGCAGAAGTACACAGATGTTTTTCTGGTGTCCTGAGCAATAAATATATCTTCACTTGCATTTGTGAAAAACAGATAATGTGCTGTTCATCTCATTGTAGTTTGTGGGACATCGATGCGTTGGAATTGGCTGCTGCATATCCTGCATTACTGCAAAGAGTGTGTTTTCTGTCCTTAATTGCATCAAAAGCACTTCGGGACATACTAAGGTCAAGAAAGACACTGTATAAATAAATGCATGTTCTTTCATTCTGTTTAATTTTAGAACAAAATACTGAGTTAGTTTAATATTGTCTTCAATTTTACAAGATATATTTTGAACTACAGAATCTAGGTCTATGATCAGCTATATCATTAGGGTATATCAGTCTGTGCATGGCATACCTCAACCAACAGTGCTGGAAGATGGTTTCTTGATGAATCTGGAGGCATGGTGTTGCTATTAAGCAATTATGGGCGGCACGGTGGCACAGTGGTTAGCACTGCTGCCTCACAGCGCCAGAGACCTGGGTTCAATTCCCACCTCAGGCGACTGACTGTGTGGAGTTTGCACGTTCTCCCCGTGTCTGCGTGGGTTTCCTCCCACAGTCCAAAGATGTGCAGGTCAGGTGATTTGGCCAAGCTAAATTGCCCGTAGTGTTAGGTGCAGGGGTAAATGTAGGGGTATGGGTGGGTTGCGCTTCGGCAGGTCGGTGTGGACTTGTTGAGCCGAAAGGCCTGTTTCCACACTGTAATGTAATCTAGTCTAATCAATTCCAGAAATTAGAGCAAATTCTCAGTCTTAGGAAATGGATGCTAGGAGGACATCACAGAAGTCAAGAGTAGGAAACGCTGCAGGAAAATTTTTCTTTCTTCTAAGATAGTCCCTCAGAGTTGAGGATGTCTTGTTTTCATTCCGGTTGGATGAATAATGCCACATGGAGGTCAGATGGTGTTTGAAGTGTTGGGTAGATGGAGGCTCGTGTGCTCCCTCTCATATCCTGACTTTATGTTTTCAGCTAAGTTTCTCGATGTGTACAGTGCCTTCCTGACTGAACCTTCTCTATTTTGGCTGGTCACAAGTCAGGTGAGGATGTTTGATTTCTTCAGAGAGAATTTAGGACATGCCTAAAGTACTCAGGAGTGTATTAGCTAGAAGGGGAGGTTGCATCTACTTGGATTGTTTTCACTAAAGCGTTAGAAGCTTCAGGGCGACCTGCTAGAAGTATATAAAATTAGGAGAGTCATGGATGTGGTGGATAGTTGGAGTGTCGAGTACAAGGGGGCATAGGTTTAAGGTGAAGGGATATAAAGTTTAAGGGAGATGTGTGAGGCAAGATTTTAGACACAGAGTGGTAGATTCCTGGAACATGCCTGGAGGTGGTAGAAGCAGATACGATAGCAATGTTTAAGAGGCCTTTAGACAAAAACATGAACAGGCAGGGAATAGAGGGATACGGACCTTGTGCATACAGATGGGATTAGGTTACAATGGTTGGCATGGTAGACACAGACCTGGTAGAGCAGAGGGCCTGCTCCTGTGCTGGATTGTTTGCTGTTCTATTTTGATGCTGACTCTCCTCTTGGGAGTCTTCTTCCACAATCGACTTCTGAATAAAGAAGATTTTTGGGAGTGTGATGCAGGTACATGGCAAGCATGATAATCACAGCACGCTATAAACAGTGCTTATAATGTTAATGCTGACCCAAACTAACCCCTGCAAGCTTTATGGAAAATTGATTCAGAGTCACAGGTGGAGATACTGAGAAGGGCAAACAGTGTTGGTCAGAGTTAGAGGTTTTAAGGAAAAAGAAGTGGATGTAAATTCACAGCCTCCAGTGGTCCAAAAGGAAGGAGGATGAATTGGAGGATTTGGGAGCATGGATAATGTGGCGATTGGCCTGTTTGATTACTGACCAAAAATCATAGGAGCAGAAGTAGGGTTTTCAGTCCACTGAGTCTGCTCTGCCCTTTGATGACACCATGTCTGATCTGATTATCTTCAACTCCACTTTACTGCCTATTCCTTCTCACCCTAATTGATTAAAAGTCAAGTCTGTCTCAGCCTTGAATATACTTAATGACCCAGACTTAACAGGCTCCTGAAGTAAAGAATTCCATACATTGACTACCTCTGAGAAGAAATTCCTTCTCATCTCTGTTTTAAGTGTGCAATCCCTTATTCTGAGATTATGTCCTCTGATCCTCGATTTTCCTTTCTCCATCTATCCTGTTAATCCCTTTGGAATCTTGGCATGTTTCAATAAGGTTGCCTCTCATTCTTCTGTATTCCATTGAGTACAGGCCCAGTCCACTCCATCGCTCCTTCTATTCCTGGTAAAAGGTAAAGATAAAATTTCAGAGGACCACAGGACTGCTGTCTCATTAGAGACAACTAGTGGCTGTTTAACTTAAGGATCTTCACACCTCAGGCAAAGAGAGAGGTTGAGGAAAGAGTCTTTCATGATGATGACCTCAGCTGGTGCAGGAATTGGACCCGCACTGTTGGCATAACTTTACATTGCACACCAGCAGTCCAACCAACTGAGCAAACCATACCTGCTATCACCTTAGTGAATGGTCTTTGAAATTCCTCCAATGCCAGTATATCTTTATCGGATAAAGGACCATGACTGTTCAAAGTATTCCAACTGTGGTCTGACTATAGTTTTAGAAAAACCTCACTATGTTTATATTCAATCCATTTGAAATAAAGGCCATCATTCCATTTCTGTTACCTATTACCTGTTGACTCTGGATGCTAGTTTTTTTGTGCTTCATGGACAAGGATTCCAAAATCGCTCTGATTTGTAGCTTTTTGTGTTTTCCTCAGTTTGAATAATATTCAGCTCCTCTGTTCTTTCAAAGTGCATAACCTCGCATTTCCCCATATTATATTAGATCTGCCAAATATTTTCCCACTCGCTTTAACCTGTCTATATCCCTCTGCAGACTCTGTGTCTATCCTCAGCACTTCGCTTCTCACCTATATTTGTGTTACCTGTAAACTTCACTAGAGTACATTCACTTTCTTCATTCAAGTCATGATATATATTGTCAGTATTTGTGCCCCAGCACTGATCCCTGTGGTACACCGTTTGTTCCCAGTTGCCATCCTAAAAATGCCCACCCCAATCATCCCAACTCTCTCTTCCATGATATTATACTGCTTCCAACCTAATGACTAAAGGTCAGGAGTACATATAATCTGGGAAATGAATGGAGATGGATACAGTTATAATATGGAGGTTGGTCTGCTTGATAATGGAGAAGGATATAGAGATGGGAAGTAGCAAGAACAAGAAAAGATGGAAGCAGAAAGATGCGAATTTCATGTTTCATATCTTTGCGACTGGGAGCCAACAGAGGCCAGAAACGAGGGGAAAATGAGACATTGCAAAAAAATGGGCTCTTGACAGCAAAATATTGCAGCACTATTAGGATAGTGAAGAAAGCGTTTGGTATGCTTTCCTTTATTGGTCAGAGTATTGAGTACAGGAGTTGGGAGGTCATGTTATGGCTGTACAGGACATTGGTTAGGCCACTGTTGGAATATTGTGTGCAATTCTGGTCTCCTTCCTATCGGAAAGATGTTGTGAAACTTGAAAGGGTTCAGAAAAGATTGACAAGGATGTTGCCATGGTTGGAGGATCTGAGCTACAGGGAGCGGCTGAACAGGCTGGGGCTGTTTTCCGTGGAGCTTCGGAGGCTGAGGGGTGACCTTATAGAGGTTTACAAAATCATGAGGGGTATGGATAGGATAAATAGACAAAGTCTTTTCCTTGGGGTGGGGGGAGTCCAGAACTAGCGAGCATAGGTTTAGGGTGAGAGGGGAAAAATATAAAAGTGACCTAAGGGGCAACTTTTTCACGCAGAGGGTGGTACATGTATGGAATGAGCTGCCAGAAGATGTGGTGGAGGCTGGTACAATTGCAACATTGAAGAGGCATTTGGATGAGTATATGAATAGGAAGGTTTGGAGTGATATGGGCCGGGTGCTGGCAGGTGGGACTAGATTGGGTTGGGATATCTGGTCGGCATGGACCAGATTGGACCGAACATCTGGTTGGACCGAAGGGTCTGTTTCCGTGCTGTACATCTCCATGACTCTGAGACTCCAAAAACTTCATGTTGTAGCTGCATGGAACTTTAGTTAAGCCACATTGGAATATTATGTACAGTTCTCGCTACCACACTTGCAGAAGGGTGTGGAGGCTTTGGAGGGGGTACAGAAATGGTTTACTCGGATTTGGAGGGTATTAGGTATTTGGGGAGATTGGTCAAATTTGGTTTGAATGTCAAAGGGTGAGGAGTGACCTGATAGAAGTTTACAAAATAGATAGTCAGAGTGTTTTTCCAGGGTAAAATTGTCAATTACTACGTTTAAGGAAAAAGGGTTAAAGTTTAAAGGAGATGTGAGAGGTAGATTTTTTCGCTAGAGGGTGGTAAATGCCTGGAATGTGCTAGTTGTGGAGGCGGATCCAATAGCAATGTATAAAGAGGCAACTTGACAGATATATGAATAGCAGGGATTGGTGGGATATGGACAGCATAAAGGCAAAAAGGTTTTAATTTAGAAGCACATCATGTGTCGGCACAGTCTTGGTGGGCTGAAGGGCCTGTTCCTGTGCTCAACTGTTCTTTGTTCTATTCTGGTTGAATTGACCTCGTTGGAGGTTGGAGGTGCTGAGAGTGTCAGTCTGAGTCATTGAGTGTGAAGGTATTGTTTGCCTGAATGGGGTTTTTGTGGTGGTCAAGCTGAGATTGGAATGGAAGTAGACCATATTATAATGTTAAAATGCGATGGTCTTTGTGATGAGGAGAATATGGGACCAGGAGCTATAGTCAGGAGTGTTGAGTTTCTGGATGGGTTAACAGTATCCAGCAGGTGCTCAGGGCATAGAGCCAATTAGAGAGTATTTCAAAGCAATGTGTTGCGCCAGCCACATAGTGTTGTTCAACTCTTATATCTAGCAAAAGAACTGTGAGTTGATTCTTAATAATAGTAAAACAATAATATTTATTTATTTAACACAATTAATACAATCACCACAAAATGCACTAACAATTTACACTACAAATCTATCTGTGCTTTAACTTAACTCTGGATGATCATATAACACTACGTGATGATGTTGTCTAGTCTCCTCCTGATGATTTCAGGAGTGTCCTCTTGGTGGTTATTTTTGAATTACCAGTCTCCAGTTACCATTGGAGTTACCGTTCCTGAGAATGGTATTGCAGCAATTCTTCTATTCCAAAGTCTTCGTGCCCTTTTGAGAGGTTATCTTGAGTGTCCACCGATAGATCCATCAGGCTCGATCACCCTGATCGATTGGACTCAACTAGGCATTGTTATGTTGACGGCAAGGTGATCCTTAGACCTCTATTCCTGGAGGTACTAGGTGCTCGTTGCTTCCTCCAAATAAGGGTGTGAGGCACCTCCATGTCTGGTACACAACTTGGTGTTTCCGATTGTCCCGAGAGTGACATTCCACTGAACCATTCAAACCCAAATTCGGGTGTGTAGTGTAGAGTCTGCAGCTGCCAGGTTTGTTTGCAAACTGTCTGTTGGTAGCTGCAGCCTGTCTGGATTCCGCAGCATGTAGATTAGCACAGACACTTTGGTCAAGGCTGGATTCCATTTCTCAGCATGCTTTAATCATTGTTCATTTTTTTGTAACTCCCATCGTAAGTTCATTATTTTGAGTGGCCAGTCCGGCCACAAATGCATTAGGCTAGAGTTCGGGTTAGCATTAGAAATGACAGCATCTATGCCAATGCATTAAAAAAGCAAAATGAATCTCAGTTCAGTTTTCTTTAAGACAGTGTTGTCTTGTCACTTGGACTAGCTTTTGCAGTTTGTTTTTGAAAGTTTCTAAAAATAAATGTTATCATTAATGTTGCATTATTGGCTTGAGTCAAGATGTTTTCATGTATCCAATGAAACAGAGAGGAAATATCAATGTTAAATGTTTACTTTTGTTACTATCTAAATGTCTTTTAAGTGAAAGAAAACCAATCAATTGAAGCAGGAAATTGTAGAGTGTTGTATGATTTAGTTTATATTGATATTTATTTTCTGTCACCAGCTTTTTAGCTACCAGAAAATGTCCATTTTCTGAATTTGGTAGTGTCCACTTGTAAGTTAAGTTGTAAATGTTGGTCCAACTCCACTGATACAGCTTTAAGAACATAGTTGCTTCCTATATGTTGAATGGCTGTTTCTGAGGGATAGGGAAATATGTCACATGGTTAAAAATAGTAATAAATAAGCTTTTGAACAGAGTGCACAGTCTCAGTCTTGGTTCTGTTCGCACTTTTGGCTAAATTAAAAGACCATGAGAAGCAGGTGGGGTTGGCTTTTTCCTTAACCGACCTTCGTCCATTCCATGATGTCCTCTGTAATAATGCCTCCTGAGTATTATCACATTGGTAAATGGTCATAAGAGGTTGGAGGTGCTGCTGGTATTTTGATAAGTTTTCACAACGCATTTCTGGACTGTGCATACTGTAGCCACTGTAAACATACCTTTCAATCGTCCTGCTTGGACCCATTAACAATTTCAGAGCAAGTAGGACTTGAACTCTGGTCTCAATGCAGCTACCAATGTTTGTTGTGGAAGGGATAGATATTGATTAGGTACCTGCGACGCTGACCATCTTTGGTCCTTGATAGCATCAATGTTCTTCAGGATTCATCCTCTAATCAATGAGTGTTTGGTCATAAACTGGCTTTAGCTTTGTAAAAGGCAGTAAGGCTTTCTGCTGTCTGGAAGGTATACTATTTGTCACAGACTTCTTCATGAACCCCTGCTCTGGTGATTGAATCAGAGTTTTAGTTCAACTTGGATTTTGAGACATATTTTAATGGAAAAAATATACTTTATTTATAAAAAAAAAAAATAATTATGTACATACACAGTTACTGCAGCAATTCTGTATAGTCTTTGCACATGAAGAACAAACAAACATTGGAATTTGGCATTCCCAGCAGTTCCAAAAAAACCCAAAACATTTATTTCTTATGCTGGACAGTATTTACATATATTTGAGACACCAAGAGGTTCTGATAACTGAACAGACCTCCACCTTAGTTTGTCAGAAAGACCTTGGACAGTGGTCTTTCCCCTCTGCCCCTTTGTGGCAGCCGCCCCAAGCTTTAGTGCATCCCTCAGCATGTGGTCTTGGACCACTCGCTTGAGGTCAACTCTTTACATTGGAAGACCAACAATGTTTTGGGCAGACCAAAAGGTGTCTTTCACTGAGTTGATGATTTTCGAGGTACGGTCAATGTTTGTTTGTTTTGGTGTGCGTCCCAGAGCTGTTGCGATGAACCTCAACGAAATGCATCTCTCTTCACACCTTCTTCCAGTTCCAGAAGAAGATGTGTGACAATCTCTTTGTCAGCACAGCCACTTTGAGGGTAGCATCCAATGGCTCATGGAAACTGGGCAGTGCCTTTCTCTCTACATCATAGTGCTTGTTGGAAAGTTCTGGCGATGAGGCATTCTGTTCAGGGAGTCATGTGACAGATCTACCCTCTCCTTTTCCCGCCAAGTCTCAAGAATGCTACATGCTGACCATTGGCTGATGCACTTGTGGTAAAAGGTGTTTTTCTTTACCACTAAGGACAGCTGACATGGGCCAGTCCAACGACTTGGTGCGTTCTGCAGTGTCAAGGCTAGATCCATCCTCCTCCATGCTGTGAAGAACTTCAGTATATAGTGACACTTAGTGTTTGCATACTGAGGGTCTAACACAGCTTGATGAAGCTGCACACAAAGGTGACCATCAAGATGAGGGCGGTGTTGGGAACGTTTACACCCTCCCTACACGCCATCCAGAGCTTGTACATGTACGTTGTCCAGATGTTGTATCTGCGGACATGGTCCATTTTAGACCTCCAGATGAAGTGGATAATAGCTAGAGCCCCAGCCTATTCAGCCATTCCCCACAACCAGACTCTCCAGTCCCAGCAACATCTTTGTAAATCTTGATATCTGTAATTTTTAAATAGCTTTAACATTTCATAACAAGAATTGATTTAAGTATGCAAAAAATGATTGTACTGAATGCTTATAGTATTCACACTGCTGTGAATGACATATCTTTAAATTTTTAAGCTTTGTTTGGTTCATCCACGCTAAGTTCTCTGGTTATATTCAACTGCGGAACTTACAGTCCACAGCCCTTCATTAAGTGATCAGAAGACAGAAGGATGGGAGGGGATTTCTCAACTGAGTAATGTGCTGAGTGTATCGCTTGGAGATACACCAGAATTGAGTTTTGATGCAACTTTAGTTTCACTCCTTGGAAATGGATTTAGGACAGTTCAGGGAGGGAACAAGTCATCTTGGCTGAAGGTTTAGTTTGTGAAACGTCCGAGCCAGGGGAGCTTGGTTATGATCTCATTGAATGGCAGAGAAGGCTGAGGAGACCTACCCCTATTTCTTATGTTCCTAGGAAAATCCTGTGACCAAACTGTAATTATTCTTTTGCTGATGGAAAGTTTTATTAGGGTATTCTGAGATTGGTATGAATGGAATTTCCATGAGGGAAATGGGGGAGTTGGAAATGGGTCAGAGCTGGGCAGTGCAGTGTAGTCTTTGCCATAGCCTCTGTATCCAGCACTGGCCAATGCACTCACTCCCATTCTCATTCACTTACCCACCGGGAGCTGCTGCTGTCCACCACCCTGGCACTCCGCTGGATGGGACTAAGGATTTCCTCCTGCATGATGGCCTCCTGTTTTCTTTCTGCATCAATTGGATCTGGGTCCTCGTCCTATTGTGTGTGCTTGAACTGCTTGGTGTCTGTCCATCTCTCTGCAGTTGGCAACAGATTCCAGTTCCCAACCACATCTCAGACTTGAAATTGCTGTAGCTTGAGCCCATCAATCAATGTTCGCAGAAATTGCTGAAAAAGCTCAGTAGAACTGGACCAGAAACATTAACTCTGATTTCTCTCCACAGATGCTGCCAGAGCTGCTGAGCTTTTCCAGCAATTTTTGCTTTTGTTTCTGATTTACAGCATCCACACTTGGTTTTTAAACAGTATTCACACCTCTGGCTGGATGCACCTCCTTCCTGTTAATGGAATTCAAGTTGGTTTCATAGCTGCTCCCTATGTGTATGTGCTAAGCAATCAATGTTTCCCTTAACCTTACTCAATTAAGGTTTCAACAAAAAAAAGAGTTAAGCAGTCTTAACAATGTGATTGACAAGTCATGAGCACCTTACATGACATACCAGCAGAGGATGGGCCTGCTAGTTGGTTGATGTCTGAATGTAAGCCTCGCCTTTTCTTTTGACTTAAAATTTAAAAGCAATCTGTTTTGATAAGAGTACCCCAGTTTTATAAATTGTATCCTAGGCTGCTGTGGGAGACGTGGGAAGAAATTACAGGAGCCCACTTCCAAATTTGCAAATGGTCTCTGGCCACAGAGGAGTGGAGGAGAGTTAATATCATTTACATTGTACAAGAAGTATGGTAGCGATAGACCAAGGAACTATGGACCAGCAAATCTAACAATGGTGGTGGGGAAAGTATTTGAGGAAATAGTGAAGCAGAAAGTAGATTTCCATTTAGAAAGGCTAAGTTTGATCAGGGATAGTTAATGTGGCTTTGTCAGAGGGAGATCATGCCTATCAAATCTCGTGGAATCTTTTGTGGAGGTGACTGAGTGTTTCCGTGAAGGTAGGGCAGTTGACATTGTTTTGTATGGATTTTGGCAGCCTTTCACAAGGTCTCACATGGGATAGTGATAAAGAAAGGAAAATGTCATGAGATCCAGGGTAACTTGGCATGTTGGATCCAAATTAGGAAACAGAGGGTAGTGATAGACAGGCTGCTTGTGTAACTGAAGTCCAGCAACAGTGTACCACCTGGGTCAGTGATGACTCCCTTTTATTGTTTGTGATATTTATAAATTATGTTGACGAGAATGTGGGAGAGATGATAAGTCAGTTTGCAGATGACTGGGCAGGTGGTTAACAGTGAGGATGAGAATGTTAGGTTATAGGAGGATATAAACGCATTGGCCATATGGGCAGATGAATGACAGGTGGAATTTATCTCTGAACAGCGTAAGGTGATGACGTTTGGAAGAAGGAGCAAGATGAGGGAGTACAGAGGGATCTTGGGGTGCATGTTCATAGATCCCTAAAGGTGACAAGACAGGTTAATAAGGTAGTTAAAAAGGCATATGTCACACTTACTTTTATCAGCTGTGGCGTAGATCAGGAGAGCAGGAGGCCATGCTGGAGCTGTATAGAATTTTTGGTTAGGCTACAGCAGAAGTATAGTTCTGGTTATCACCCTACAGGAAGGTGAGGAGTACACTGGCAGGGGTCCAAAGGACATTCACCAGGATTTTGTCTGGGATGGAGCATTTCAGCTTTAAAAGAGGCTGGATAAGCTCAGGTTGTTTTGTTTGGAGCAGAGAAGGTTGAGATAGGACCTGGTAAGATTGAGAGGAATTGAAAGGGTGGATAGACATCAGCAATACCCGTTATTTGAAGGGTAAATAACAAGAGGGGACTTTTTTTTAAATAAAGGGCAGGTGGTTTAGAAGGGATTTGGGGAAATTCTTCTTTCACCCAGACGATGTTGGAAGTTTGGAATGTCCTGCCTCGGGGTGGTTAAGGTAGGAAACCTCATAATCTTTAAAAAATACTTGGATGAGGACTTGAAGTGTCATAATGTTCAAGGCTATAGACATCACGTGGGAAATTGAGACTAGTGTACGAAGTAGTATGTTTTTGACAGTGCACGCTCGATGGGCTGAAGACCTCCTCTGTACTTATGATTCTGTAAAAGTTTTGGTTGACTCTCCAGGTATTGCTTTAATAGGTGTGAACTGGAATGTATGGAATGGTTAAAATAAAGGAGATTCAGAAGGGCTGCAAATAGAGCATTGGAAAATCCAGCAGATATCTGTTGGGCACCAGGATACTTAGTGAAAATATGAGTGATTTGGAGATGCTGGTTTTGGACTGTGGCAATACTCTGAAAGGTCGTGCTTCCAAATAAACCTGTTGGACTATAACTTGGGTGTCGTGTGATTTTTAACTGAAAATAAGAGTGACACATCTGTTCACATCAGCGGCAATGAATAACTCTTGCAGGCTGCTGAATGTGAGACTAGATAATTGACTGAAGGTTACAGAAATGTGAACTGGTGTTGAGTCAGCCTCCCAATCTTGTTAAGATAAACAGTTATTTTCAATCTATAAAAATACTACCTTCCCAAGTCAATTGTTATCACAGACTGTTCTGCAGTTATTTACAGTGCAGCGAGAATTAATGTTCTCTTCTAGACTGACACAGCCTTTGGGTCAGTTGCCATCAGACATTCTCATGACATGAGACGATGGAAGGAGAAAGTGAGAACTGTAGATGCTGGAGATCAGAGTCAAAAAGTGTGGTGCTGGAAAAGCACAGTAAGTCAGGCAGCATCCAAGGAACAGGAGAATCAGGAACACATTCCTGATGAAGGGCTTATGCCCAAAACGTCGATTCTCTAGCTCCTAGGGTGCTGCCTGACCTGCTGTGCTTTTCCAGCGCTGCACTAGAACATAGAACATAGAAGAATATAGCGCAGTACAGGCCCTTCGGCCCTCGATGTTGCGCCGATCCAAGCCCACCTAACCTACACTAGCCCACTATCCTCCATATGCCTATCCAATGCCCGCTTAAATGCCCATAATGAGGGTTCATACCCCGGATTTCGTCTAGCATGTGTTCAGAAGGCATTTCCCGTGGGGACGGAATCTCCTTACAATACATTTCATCTGATTTATAAATTCATGCAACAGTCAGCATGCTTTCCACAGACCAATCAAAAACATGCACTTATTTTATGGTTATCGATATCCAATCA
>NC_057716.1:117077007-117109890 GCF_004010195.1 Chiloscyllium plagiosum | reverse complement strand
CTGCCCCTACTAAAACATTTAAACCCTGGAACCTGCAACAGCCAATCCTGTCCCTGTTCTACCCATGTCTCCGTAATAGCCACAACATCGAAGTCCCAGGTACCAACCCACGCTGCAAGTTCACCTACCTTATTTCGTATACTTCTTGCATTGAAGTATACACACTTCAAGCCACTTTCCTGTTTACAGGCACCCTCCATTGAGATTGATGCCATGTTCCTAACCTCCCTACACTCCAGGTCCTGCACCCTAAAGCTGCAGTCTGGTTTCCCATGCCCCTGCAGAGTTTGTTTAAACTCCCCCCCCAAGAGCACTAGCAAACCTCCCACCAACGATACTGGTGCCCCTCAGGTTCAGGTGCAGACCATCCTGTTTATAGAAGTCTCACCTTCCCCAGAAAGAACTGTTCGACATTAGATTCTGGAAGGTTCAGTCTGTTCCAGGTCATTCTGTTATAATGCGCCAACACTTTAAGTGCTGTTCCTAAAGCACAGTTTTTCTATAATGTGGGGCTGCACAAGAATGCAACTGTTGTGTTGTAGAAGAACTGACTGTACTGGAAACTACCCTCCTTACGGATTGCAAATAACTGCTGGAACAGTACATCCTTTACAATGCAGTAATTGAACTGTGTAATCTTCGCAACCAGCAATGGAAGCAGTGGGAAATGTTTATTTTTACCCTAGAATCTAGAGGTAGAGTAATTTAATCGTCCTTTCTTGTTAACATAGAAAATTCTATCATCATTTTCAGTCTTGTTCTCAGTTCTGAAAGCAGTGAAAGGTGATTCTTTATCACACACAACAGCAAAGCACTTTGTTACTCTATCCTACTTTGGTCCAGACTTCATGATTGCAAGTTGATAAAGGAGGAAAATAGAGCCTTTTAAATGGTACTTGATCTTACCATTGTGCATGGAACAGTATAGTTACAGTGCAGCTGAGATCTTGCGATAGTTGTATTTTTAGGAAAGTGAGGCAGACATGTAATTGAACAAAAGTGTGGGGTTTATTGCTGTTTTCTGTTATCTAAATAATATTGCCAACTCTGGCTGAACATGTTCTGGGAGATATTATCACATGGACTCTAAACTTCAATTGCCCCTCCCTCATAATCCTGCCATTTGTCACCCTACTGTGTCAATCAATGCAGGGCCTCATATTCTGCAATTTTATTGTCATAAGGTCCAGTTTTGACAATCTGTCATCCTACTGAGGACACAGCCTAACATCCCCACCTATTGCTATAAACAGCAATTCGTAGACATGTAGGAGGCTGGAAGAACACCACAAGCCTGGCAGCATCAGGAGGTGGAGAAGTCAGGAGAACACAGGTAGAGGGTACAATCTGGTTGGTCGATGCGAGGAATGAATTTGGTTGGTAGCCAGAAGGAAGAGGAATGGAAGGAAGAGGGAGGGGGTTGGTAAGGGAGTCGTGGTATGGGAAAGGAGAAATTGGAGAAATCCTCCGGGCTGTCGGCTGCCCAGGCGGAAGATGAGGTGTTGTTCCTCCAATTTGTGGTCAGCTTCACAATGGCACTGGAGGAGGCTGAGGATGGTCATGTCGGAGAGGGAATTGAAATGGGGGGTGACTGGGAGGTCAGGTCAGCCCTTGCGAGCCTGGTTGTGGTGCTTGGCAAAACATGCCTTTTGGTCTCACTGATGTAGAGAAGAATACGGCTATAGAAGGTGGAACTGTACAGCACAGGAACAGGCCCATGATGTTGTACCGAGCATGATGCCAAATTATACTGATCTCTTCTGCCTACCCTTGGTCCATATCCCTCCAATCCTTGCATATTCATGTGCTTATGTATAAGTCTCTTAAATGCCCCTATCATATCTGCTTCCACCACCACCTGTGGCAGTGCGTTCCAGATTCCTATAATTCTCTGTTTAAGAAAATGTACTTCGCATCTCCTTTGAACTTTCCCCCTCTCACCTTTAAAAGCACGTTCCTAGTTTTTGGAGACGTTTCAACTCTGGGAAAAATATTCTGACCATCACTCCTATCTATGCATTTCATAACTTTATAGACTTCTGTCAAGTCTCCCCTCAGTCTCTGCCACTCCTGAGAAAACAACTCAAGTTTTTTTAGCCTTTCCTTCTCGTTCAGACTCTTTAATCCAGGCAGCATCGTGGTAAACCTCTTCTGCACATTCTCCAAAGCCTCTCAACACCAGGTTATAGTCCTGTAAGACAATCTTATTCTCCACAATCACCTGATGAAGGAGCAGTGCTCCAAAAGCTAGTGCTTCCAAATAAACCTGTTGGACTATAACCTGGTGTTGTGTGATTTTAACTTTGTAATCCCAGTCCAACACCGGCATCTTCAAATCCAAAGCCTCCATATCCTTCCCGCAATGTGGCAACCAGAACTGAATGCAGTACTCTTAAGTGCAGCCTAATCAAAGTAATATAAAGCTGCAGAATAGAATTGAAATTGAACTTGACCATTCTTGTTCATATTGACAGGATACAGTTATCCACTCAACTGTAGATGTACAAGAAAAAAAGTGTGATGCACTGCTTAATATGAGCAGTTCAGCAAGTAACTCTAAGCTTTCTTTTCCCAGGTTGTATTGCACAGTAAACTTGGTTTTCCAAATTCCATCTTCGCTGAGAGCTTGCACAGTTGTGCAACTGGGCACCTTTTTCATTTGGTCAGTGGTGTTTTGCAAAAGGTGTCATTATGCTGCCATAGCTTAGATTACCTTGGAGACCTCAAAAAGCCAGCAGCTTTAGTTTTCTTAGGGAAGCATCCAGCTGCAGAGCCTCTAGGATGCTTTGTGTGGACCATTGTCTGATGAGATCGTGGTGAAAGTTGCTTTCCAGCATGAGTTTTAACATGCAGGGCAGATGGTATATCATAGTCCAAGTATTCAATAACTGTGTGACCAGATCTGTCCTTTTGACATACCAGGGCCAGGTTAAACTTCACCATGTAGAGTAATACTTTGTATTCATACATCAAAGGTTGAAACACCTCTTAATGAAATTGTGCAGAAAGGTGACCATCAGGATGAGGCCATTGTACAGTACACTTTTCATCCTTTTATGTGGATTTTGTACATGCTGTAACTGTGGTTCATTTTTGAATTCGAGATAAAGTAGAAGATGGCACAGGTAATTGCCATGCCACAGAAGTGCGTATGGATCAGACCAATGTCAAATAGACTAAACATCAGAACAACTTGTATCTATTGATCAGTTTCTTACCAGAGGAATGCAATTGCCTAGTTTCTGTTTCATCAAAGGTGCATGCATCTTCCAGTTTTGTTTTAGTATCTCTGAACCATATCTCCAGCACCTTCAGGGTATCCTGACTGAAGAATTTCAAAACTAGAGGGCATAGATGCGAGGTGAGAGGGGAAAGATTTAAAAATGACCTTTGGGGTAACTTTTTCACGCAGAGGGTGGTGCTTGAATGGAATGAACTGCCAGAAAATATGGTGGAAGATGGTACAATTACAACATCTAAAAAACATCTAGATGGGTATATGAATAGGAGGGGTTTAGAGGGATATGGGCAATTGCTGGCAAACGGCATTAGGTCAGATTGGGATGTCTGGTTGGCATGGTTGAGTTGGCCCGAAGTGTCTGTTTCCATGTAGTATGACTATGATTCTGTCTGACCAGAGGTGGCAACCCTCCTGTAGCCTTGAAATGTTAAGTAGGGAATATTCTTTATGCTTTTTTAATCTGGAGGAATTGCTTTATTTATATTTGCATCGTTTGTACAAAGCCTCGCAAATGAGGAGTTTTAGCTATTGTCGATTCACAAAGAATATAAGAAAAATAAACAAGAAACCTAACTTCAATAGCACTGTCTCCACTAATGCCATTTGGATCTCTGCTTTTTGTGTATCAAGTTCCATCCACTGAGTGTTGACACAAGAATTAGCTTTGAGTTGCTGTGGTATGTTGAACATGCTGAACTGCTCCAGTATTATAATTCTCTCCCACTAATTGCCATTTTTAGCTTCTCTCCATCAACCTCCTCTTAAATGCTTCGTTCTGATGTTGGCCAGTCGCATGTTCTTCAGGGTCTCCTTTGTGCGTTCCGACACATTCTCAATCCAACATATTAACCTGTCATTCCCCTGCTTCAGTGCAAATCTGGGTGTGATATTATAATGTTCCTGGACTAGTTTTTTTATATATTCATTTGTGGGGTGTGGGCGTTACTCATCATTCATATCTCGAGGGTAACTAGGGGCAGGCAATAAATACTGGCCAGCCAGCAACACACATGTCCCGTAAATGAATTTTTTAAAAATTCATAGCTTCATAAACCAGAACTGAGTTTAAATCCCACGCCAGCTGGGGAACTTAAATGCAATCAACAAGCTGAGTCAGTAACTAAAGCACTAGAAGAATTATGGTAGCCATTAAAATGTCTGATTGTTGTAAAAGTCCATCTGGTTCACAGACGTTATTTTGTCAAGGCAATGTTTGCACCATCTGATCGACATTCAACTGAAGACTCTTGGGTAATGTTATCTTCCTCTTGAATGCTCTCTAAGGTTGTCAAACAAACCACTCTGTTCAAAGACCGTTTGGGTTAGACATTGCCAGAAATGTCCATGTCTCATCAAAGAATAAAAAGTGCCAGAGACCTGGGTTTGATTCCGCGTGGAGTTTGCACATTCTCCCCATGTCTGCGTGGGTTTCCTCCGGGTGCTCCGGTTTCCTCCCACAAGTCCAAAGATGTGCAGATTAGGTGAATTGGCCATGCTAAATTGCCCCTAGTGTTCAGGGATGTGTAGGTTAGGTGCATTAGGCAGGGTAAATCTAGAGTAATAGGTTAGGGGAATGGGTTTGGGTGGATTACACTTCGGAGGGTCGGTGTGGATTTGTTGCCCTGAAGGGGCATTTTCCACACTGTAGGGATTCTATGAAAAGTGACATCTCAGTTAACATTGCGAGGTCCTCCTCAGTAATATTTGTGGATTGTGTCAAAATTGTGAGAACATTTCGACATACTAATCAAGCTACAGCCTAACATTGTCTGAAACATGATTTTGTGGTTATGACTAATCCCTAAATTCTCCATCCCATTTATTGGTTGGGCGGTTGTGGTCAAGAGGCAATGTTCCTGGGAGTCTTCAGCTTCACTCTGGACTGAAACAAGTTAGGTATAGCTCTGACTGTTTACCATTTCTGCTATCCCCACTTCATTAATTCTTAGTACTCTCTGTTAAATGTAGATCATAGTATTAGGAACAGAAGGAGGCTGTTTGGCCCCTCGAGCCTGCTCTATTTAATTGGATCATGGCTGATCCGACAGTTATCACATCCACTTTGCTGCTACTTCCCAGTAACCTTTGATTCTCCTACGATCAAGAATCTATCTATCAGCCTTAAATGTACACAAGAACTGTCCCCACAACTCTCTGTGGTAAGGAGTTTCAAAGCATCTCAAACCTTTGAGAGAAGAAATTCCTCCTCCTCTCGATATTGAATTGGCAGCCCTTTATTCTGAGACTATGCCCTCTGGTCTGAGATCTCCCATGAGGGGACACATTGTCAGTATCTACTCTGTCAAGCCCTTGGAAAACATGTTCCAATGACCTTATCTCTTAATCTTGTAAATTCTTAAGAGTGGAGTCCCAACCTGTTTTATCTTTGCTCATAAGACAATCCCTCCAAGGACCATCCTAGTAAAACTTCTCTGAACTGCCTCCAATGAAATAATAGCTTTTCTTAAATAAGGGAACTGCAAATGCACACAGTACTCCAGATGTGGTCTAACCAGCATCTTATACAGTTGCAGTAAGACTTTATAACTCCTTTATACTCCAAACTCCTTGAAATAAAGGCCGACATTCCATTAGCTTTCCTGATTACCTGCTATACCTATCTGTCAGTTTAGTGTTTTCTGCACATGTACCCTCCAGTCCCTTTGTGCTGCAGCTTTCTGTAGTTTTTCTCCCTTTAGACAACCCTGCAGTCCTTTCTTCCATATACAAGATTTCCTGCTGCAGTTGACAAGGGAATCCATGTGAACTCCAAAGCTCTGCTGACAAGAGAATAGGGTGACAGGCACAATGGAACAGCACCGGTGATAAGGTTCCCTCAACATGCGTTGTTACTGGCCAGAATCCGGGAATGATCTACGTAACAACATAACTTTCATGACACTGATTATAGCAGTTCAAGAAGGCAGTTCATCGTCACCTCATAAAGATCAGACAATAAATGCCGATCTTCTCCTTGATTCCATTAACTGTATGAATAGAGCATGCTGATCAGTTCACAGGGTGGTTAAGAGAGGCATTGCCATAGAGAATGCACCATGGATGATGACTGACTGTTCACCACCAAGCTGTGTTTAAATTTAACCAGGCAGGTTAGTTTAGGTCAAGCTATTGCCTTGAGGAACGAGATGGAGAATAGTTGTCATCGACTTTGTTCAGTTGAAACAGGGCAATGTATAAGTTCTTTCTGCCTGCAAAGATCAGTGCTCTATGTGTTAATATATGTGGCTTCTAATATGCACAAGTGGCTCCATACTGAGTCTGACTTAGAATCTAAAATTGATTGTCAGTGTAATTCTTAATACATTTCCAATTATTTAGCAAATCTTGTCCAATTGTGGAATCATAACTATTATTGGGGATATGTTAACAGTTTTATGCACACAGGCTGGTTGGACATGGAACATGCTGTTTGATATGACTGCAATCTTCAGACCACTCAAGGGAGCTGGTTAAAATTAGATTAGATTACAGTGTGGAAACAGGCCCTTCGGCCCAACAAGTCCACACCGACCCGCCGAAGCGAAACCCACCCATACCGCTACATTTACCCCTTACCTAACACTACGGGCAATTTAGTATGGCCAATTCACCTGACCCTGCATATCTTTGGACTGTGGGAGGAAACCGGAGCACCCGGAGGAAACCCACGCAGACACGGGGAGAACGTGCAAACTCCACACAGTCAGTCGCCTGAGGCGGGAATTGAACCCGGGTCTCTGGCGCTGTGAGGCAGCAGTGCTAACCACTGTGCCACCGTTAAATCGGTATGCAATTTGGTGACAATTGATACAATTTGTGATATTTCAATAAGATTTATTAGCAAATTTTGCGAAGACTTGTAGCTCAGGTTGAGGTTCTGGTCTAGGTTTGCTCGCTGAGCTGGAAGGTTCCTTCTCAGATGTTTCATCACCCTACCAGGTAGCATCATCAGTGAGTCTCCAGATGAAGCACTGTGGCATGACCCGCTTTCTATTTATGTGTTTAGGTTTCCTTGGGTTGGTAATGTCATTTCCTGTGGTTACTTCATTTCTGGTGGTGACATCATTTCCTGTCCTTTTTGTCTGGGGTGGTGAATGGGAGCCAAGTCATGTTTTTGTTGATAGAGTTCCGCTTGGAATGCTATGCCTCTAGGAATTCTCGTGCATGTCTCTGTTTGGCTTGTTCAAGGATGGATGTGTTGTCCCGGTCGAAGTGGTGTCCTTCTTCATCCGTATGTGAGGATACTAGTGAGAGTAAGTCATGTCTTTTTTGTGGCCAGTTGATGTTCATGTATCCTGGTGGCTAGTTTTCTGCATGTTTGTCCAATGTCATATTTGTTACAGTTCTTGCACGGTATTTTGTAAATGATATTAGTTTTGCTTGTTGTCTGTTTAGGGTCTTTCAAGTTCATTAGCTGCTGTTTTAGTGTGTTGGTGGGTTTGTGGGCTACCATGATGTCAAGGGGTCTGAGTAGTCTGGCAGTCATTTACGAGATGTCTTTGATGTAGGGGAGAGTGGCTAGGGTTTCTGGCCGAGTTTTGTCTGCTTGTTTGGGTTTGTTGCTGAGAAATCGGCAGGCTGTGTTCATTGGGTACATTTTGAATATACTGTACAGGTGATCTTTCTCTGCGTATTTCCTCTGTGCTGCAGTGTGTGGTGGCTCGTTGGAATAATGTTCTAATGCATCTTCATTCGTGGGTGTTGGGATGATTGCTTCTATAGTTCAGTGTTGTTTTCCTGGTTTGAAGCATTTGAACCCAAACTTTGGGTCTGCCACATGGATATGACACCTTTGTCATCACTCAACGAAACAAATTAGAGGAAACCTCAATAATACCCTCACTGGCATAAAATTCACTAAAGAGGAGGAAAACAACAACACACTGCCATTCCTGGATGTTGCAGTAGAGCGAACAGCCAATGGGTTTAAATGCTTCAAACTAGCGACTACAGGAAAACAACACACACGGACCAAATACTAAACTACAGAAGCAATCATCCCAACACCCACAAACGAAGCTGCATCAGAACATTATTCCAACGAGCCACCACACACTGCAGCACAGAGGAAATACGCAGAGCAGAGAAAGATCGCCTGTACAGTGTATTAAAAAAGAATGAGTACCCAATGAACACAGCCCGCCGATTTCTCAGCAACAAACCCAAACAAGCAGACAAAACTCGGCCAGAAACCCTAGCCACTCTCCCCTACATCAAAGACATCTCGTAAATGACTGCCAGACTACTCCGCCTGTACAGTGTATTAAAAAATAATGAGTACCCAATGAACACAGCCCGCCGATTTCTCAGCAATAAACCGAAACAAGCAGACAAAACATGTCCGGAAACCCTAGCCACTCTCCCCCATATCAAAGACATCTCAGAAATGACTACCAGACTCCTCAGACCCCTTGGCTCCTCATGGTAGCCCACATAACCCATCAACACACTAAAACAGCAGCTAATGAACTTGAAAGACCCTATACAGACAACAAGCAAAACTAATGTCATGTACAAAATATCTTGCAAGAACTGTAACAAGCACTACATTGGACAAACAGGCAGAAAACCAGCCACCAGGATACATGAACATCAACTAGCCACAAAAAGACATGACCCTCTCTCACTAGTATCTTTAGATACAGATGAGGAAGGACACCACTTCGACTGGGACAACACATCCATCCTAGGACAAGCCAAACAGATACGCACACGAGAATTCCTATAGGCATAGCATTCCAAGCGGAACTCTATCAACCAACACATTGACTGGATCCGATTTACCACCTCCTGAGAGAAAGAACAGGAAATGTCACCACAGGATATCACCAACCCAAGGAAACCTAAACACAGAAATAGAAAGCGGGCCTTGCCGTCAGTGCTTCACCCGGAGGCACACTGATAATGTTACCTAGTATGGTGATGAAACACTGAAAACGAACCTTCTAGCTCAGCAGGCAAACCTACATCCATAACATTTATTTTCAAGTATCTAAACTGTTCAGTATTAATGAATAAGAGCAACATCTTTAGTGGCGAAAACATCTCAAGGAGAGTGACTAATGTTTTTCGTTTGTTTAAGAAAGGATGTAAGGAGAACCTGGTAAGTCTGGACCTGTGAGTCTGACTTTATTGGTGGGTAAGTCGTTGGAAGTGATTCTGAAAGACAGGATTTACATGCATTTGGAGAGACAAGGAATGATTAGGGTTAATCAGTATGGTTTTGTATGAAGGAAATTCTGTCTCTCAGACTTGTTGAGTTTTTTGGGAAGTAACCAAGAAGATTGACGAAGGTAGACAGTGTTTACTTGGACTTCAGTAAAGCCTTTGACAAGATTCCCCTGGTAGACTAATTAGTAAAGTTAGATCATATGGGATTCAGGGTGAACTTGACAACTGGGTGCAAAATTGGCTTAATGGCAAGAGACAGAGTGTGATGGTGGTGGGGGGTGGTTGTTTTTTGGACTAGAGGCCTATGACCAGAGCTGTTACACAGGGATTGGCGTTGGGACCACTTTTGTTTGTCACTTATAAAAATGATTTGGATGAGAATACAGAGAGCATGCTGAGTAAGTTTAAGGCTGACACCATGATTGGTGGAAAAGTGGATAGTGAAGAAGGTTATCAAATATTACAAAGAGATCTTGATCAGTTGGGTCAATGGGCTGAGCAGTGGTAAATGGCGTTTAAGAACATGGAAGATCCAAATCAAGAGTGAACTATACGGATAAATGGAAAAGCCCTGGGGAAAATTCCTGTACAGAGAGATCTGGGTGTTCAGGTCCATTGTACCCTGAAGGTGGCAATGCAGGTCAGTAGAGTGGTCAAGAAGGCATACGGCATTCTTTCCTTCATCGGACGGGGTATTGAGTACAAGGGTTAGCAGGTCATGTTACAGTTGTATCGGACTATAGTTTGGCACACTTGGTATACTGCGTATGGTTCTGGCCGCCACATTACCAAAAGGATGTGAATGCTTTGAAGAGGGTGCAGAGGACGTTCACCAGGATGTTGCCTGGTATGGACGGTGCTAGCTATGATGAGAGTTTGAGTAGATTAAGATTATTTTCATTAGAAAGACGAAGGTTGAGGGGGGACCTGCTTGAGATCTACAAAATCATGAGAGGTATAGACAGGGTGGATAGCAAGAAGCTTTGTCCCAGAGTGGGAGACTCAAGTACTAGGGGTCATGACTTCAAGATGAGAGAGGAAAAGTTTGAGATAGATATATGTGGAATGTTCTATACACAGAAGGTGGTAGGTGTCTGGAACGCATTGCCAGCGGAAGTGGTAGAGGTGAGCACGATTGCGTCATTTAAGCTGTATCCAGACAGATACAGAAGAAGGGCCTGTGCCCGAAACGTCGAATCTCCTGTTCCCTGGATGCTGCCTGACCTGCTGTGCTGTTCCAGCAATAAAGTTTCAACTTTGATCTCCAGCATCTGCAGACCTCACTTTCTCCTCCAGACAGATACATGAATGGGCAGGGAGCAGATTGACACATACCCTTGGAAAATAGGTGACAGGTTTAGATAGAGGATCTGGATTGGTGCAGGCTTGGAGGGCCGAAGGGCCTGTTCCTGTGCTGTAATTGTTCTTCGTTGTTCCAGAACATAGAATAGTACAGCTCAATACAGGGACTTTGGCCCTCTATTTTTGTAAGGACCTTTTATCCTACTCTAAGATCAAACTAACCTATATATTCTACATTTTACTATCATCCATGTGCCTGTCCAAGAGTCATTTAAATGTCCTTAATGTGTCTGACTCTGTCGCCACTGTTGGTAGTGCAGTCTGTGCACCTATCACTCTGTAAAGAACCTACCTCTGACATCTCCCCTAAACCTTCCTCCAATCACCTTTTCCACCTTAGGAAAAAGGTCTATGGCTATCTATGCCTCTCATCATTCATCTCTATCAAGTCACCTCTCATTCCTTCTTTGCTCTAATGAGAAAAGCCCGAGCTCCCACAACCTTTCTTCATAAGACGTGCCCTCCAATTCTGTCAGCAGCCTGGTAAATCTCCTCTGTACCCTCTCTAAAGTATCTACATCGTTCCTATAATGAGGCGACCAGAACTGAACACAATATTCCAGGTGTGGTCTAATTAGGGCTTTATTGAGCTGCAGCTTAACCTCATGGCTCTTAAATTTGATCCTCCTGCTAATGAAAGCCAACACACAATGCACCTTCGTAACAATCCTATCAACTTGGGTGACAAGTTTAAGGGATCTATGGACGTGGACCTCAAGAACCCTCCTGTTCCTACATACTGCCAAGAATCCTGTCTTTAACCCTGTATTCAGCATTCAAATTCGACCTTTCAAAATCAATCACTTCACATTTATCCAGGTTGAACTCGATCTGCCACTTCTTAGCCCAGCTCTACATCCTGTCAATGTCTTGTTGTAGCCTGCAACAGCCCTTGACACTATCTACAACACCACCAACCTTTGTGTCATTGGTACAACCCACCCTTCCACTTCTTCATCCAAGTTATTTATAAAAACTACAAAGCCTTTAACCCATCCCTTTGTCCTATCAACTTTGTGTCCTTCCTGACAGACTCTCTGCATTCTATTTCTGCTGGTTCAACAACTACCACTCCCCTGATCTGTTGCTCTGGTTCCCATCCCCCTGCAAAAGTAGTTTAAACACTCCCGAAGTGCTCTAGCAAAAGAGGACATTGGTGCCCCTCCAGTTTAAGTGTAACCCATCCTTCATGTACAGGTTGCACCTTCCCCAGAAGGTACCCCAAAGATTTGTGTATCTGAAACCTTCCCTCCTGCACCAGCCCATTAGCCATGTGATTAGCTGCACTTGCTCCCTGTTCATTGCCTCACTAGCACGTGGGACCAGTAGTAATCCTGAGATTGCTGCTCTGTTCGTCTTGCTTTCTAGCTTCAAATCTAACACCCTGAAAATACTGGTTAGATCCTTATCCCTTTCCTGGCTGTTCCATCGGTGTCAATGTGCACCATGATTTCTGACTGCTCACCCTCCCCCTTCAGAATCTTGTAGACTCGATCAGAAACATCCCAGACCATGGTATCTGGGAGGCATTATACCTTCAGGGAGTCCTGTTTGTGATCACAGAATCTCCTGTCCGTTCCTCTATTTAGTCACCTACCACTAGTGCTTTTATATTGTCCCACTTCCCTTCTGAGCCACAGAGCCAGGCTCAGTGCTAGAGACCTGGTCACTATGGCTTTCCCTTGGTAGGTCCCACCCCACTCCAACAGTATCAAAAACAATATACTTATTATTGAGGGGAACGGCCACAGGGGATCCCTGCACTGTTTGTCTGTTCTCTTTCTGACCCCTGACTCTAATCCATTTACCTTTTTTCCTGTTTGTAAGGTGTGGCGACCTCCCTATAATACCTTTTAATTATCCCCTCAGCCTCCTGACTGATTCAAAGTACATTCAGCTCTAACTCAAGTTCCCTAATACTGTTTACAAGGAGCTGGAGTTGGGTGCACTTCCCGCACTTGAAATCGGTGGGGACACTAGTGGTGACCCTTACCTCCCACATCCTACAAGAGGAGCATTCAACTGCCCTAACATCCATTCTTCTGAATTCCCAAAGAGACTGTTGAAAAAAACTAGTAACCATACCGAATTGGCACAGAATGTTTTTTAGTTAAAGGAGGAGGGTGTGTGGGAGACACTGCCTAAGTGCTTTATTGGGTAAAGCAACCACCCAAATATGTTACCTCACTTACTCAGTAGTCTCGTGTCTGCTCCTGCTCAGCGTTCACTCCACCTAATCACGAGGTCAGTTATTAAAAGATTAATTTACCTTCCTGTAGCCCTGTGCTCCCTGTTCTCACCACTCCCGCTAGTGCAGCAAAAATGGAGGCTGCTGATCCCACAAGGTAAGTTTTTAAAGGAGGAGTTTCCCTTCCCAGCAACCCCCTGGTCCTCCCTATCACTACTCCTGCTGCTGCTGCTGCAAAAGTTTGCACTGAGGAGGTTCCAATCAATATTAGGGAAGTTGAAGTCACCCATGATAACAACCCTGTTACTTGTACATCTTTCCAAAATCTGCTCCTCCGTGTCTCTGTTGCTATTGGGGAGTCTGTAGAAAACATCCCATAAAGTGACTGCTGCTTTCCTGTTTCTGACTTCCACCCATACTGACTCAGTAGACAAACCCTCCTCAACAACCTCCCTTTATGCAGCTGTGATATCCCACTCCCCCACCTCTTTTACCTCCCTCCCTATTCCTTTCGAAACATCTAAACCCAGAACATCCAACAGCCATTCCGGTCCCTGTGACATCCAAGTCTCCATGAAGGGCACAGTGTTACAACTCCAAGTACTGATCCATGCTCTAAGTTCATCACCCTTATTCCTGACACTTCTTGCATTAAAATAGACGCACTTCATCCCATCACACCGACTGCAACTTTGCCATGTAAACTGTCAATCCTTCCTCTCAGATTCTCTGCCCTTTGTATCTGTCCATCCACCAGCTAACCCATCCTCTGATCCATAGCTCCGGTTCCCATCCCCTGGCCAAAAGAGCTGTAGCACACCTCCCGCCCAGGATATTGGTACCCCTCCAGTTCAGGTGCAACCCGTCCTCCATATTTATGTCCCACCTTCCCCAGAAGGTATCCCAATGCAGCCACGTGATCAGCTACAGTCGCTCTCTATTCCCAGCCTCACTAGCCCACAGCACCGGTAGCAAACTCTGCTCATCCTGTCTTTTAGCTTCTCACCTAACTCCCTATATTCATTTTTCTGGTCCTGATCCCTTCTCCTGGCTATGTCATTGGTACTGATGTGTACCACGACTTCTGGCTGCTCACCTTCTCCCTTAAGAATCCCATCGACTCGATCTGAGACATCCCTGACCCTGGCACCTGAGAGGCAACATACCATCTGGGGGCCTTGTGCGACCACACAATCTGCTGTTTGTTCTTCTAACCATTGAATTTCCTATCATTATTGCCCTCCTATTCTCCCCCCTTCCCTTCTGAGCACAGAGCCAGGCTCAAACCCGGAGACCTGGAAGCTGTGGCTTTCCCCTGGTATGTCATTCCCCTCCCCAACATCCCCCCACAACAGTTTAATTTGTATAAATGCAAGGAACTGTATTTTGGTAAAACAACCAAAGACTAAACTTTATGCATTTAAAAATAGGGCCTTGGACAGTGTTGCAGAACAGAGAGAGAACTATGGGTTCTGGTATGTAATTCTTTGATGTTTTCATCACATATAGGTAGTTAAGGAATTTGGCATGCTTGCTTTCAATGCTCAGACCTTTGAGTATCGGAGTTGGGATATTATGTTGGGTGAGGTCTCTTCTGGAGTACTGTGTTGAATTTTGGCCTCCCTGTTATAGGAAGGATATTATTACGTTGGAGAGGGTTCAGAAGGGATTTACCGGAATGTTGCTGGGAATGGAAGGTTTGAATTAGAAGGAAAGGCTGGATAGGCTGGGACTTTTTTCACTTGACCTTAGGAGAAGTGATCTTATAAAAGTTTATAAAGTAATGAGGGGTATAGTTAAGGTGCACGGCAGGTATCTTTTCAGTAGGGTGGGTTTTTCAAGACTAGAGGGCATATTTTTAAGGTGAGAGGAGAAAGATTTAAAAAACACATGAGGGGCTATTTTCTTTTACACACAGTGGTTGATGTGTCGAATGAACTTCCAAAGGTGGTGGCGGATGCAGGTCCAGTTACAGTGTTTAAAAGACATTTGGGTAAGTACATGAATAAGAACTGTTTGGAGGGATACTGGCCAAGCACAGGCAGGTGGGACTAGTTTAATTTGGGATTATGGTCAGCATGGACTGGTTGGACTGTATGACTCTGACTCTTATCGGTTTTTATTATAACCCAATATCTTTATGCCTGGGGAAAACTTCCTTCTTCTTTATTTAACCTTTTGTTTGTCAACAAGCTTAACCCAGTTAAAAATCACAAAGCATCAGCTTGTGTGATTTTTAACTTTTTCCACTCCAGTCCAGTCCAACACCGGCTCCTCCAAATCAAAGCTCAATGCAGTCATTACTGTTAGATGTGATTAGTAAATAAGATGAACAATTACTTGGTGAAAGTTAAAAATCACACAACACCAGGTTATAGTCCAACAGGTTTCATTGGAAGCACACTAGCTTTCGGAGCGATGCTCCTTCATCAGGTGAGCGTCGCTCCAAAAGCTAGTGTGCTTCCAATTAAACCTGTTGGACTATAACCTGGTGTTGTGTGATTTTTACCTTTGTACACCCCAGTCCAACACCGGCATCTCTGAATTGGTGAAAGTTGGTTGTCATGTCAGATGTTAGGAGAGATGGGCTAATCCATTGGAACCAGACATGAACTCTGCTGATGGGCTAAAAGAATTGCAATTTTGGGGATCATTTTAGTCAAGCTATCCCTATTTTGATCCACGTTATGAAAATTATCATAACTTTTTTTAAACTAACAATTGGACGTTTACTACTTTTAAATACATTTGTGAGATGTGGGTACTGTTGGCTAGGCCACCATTTATTGCCCATTCCAAACATCTCTGGAGAATGTGGAGGTGTGGTGTCTTCTTGAACCATCGCAGTCTTTGGGGTGCAGGGACATTAACTGTCAGGGAGGAAGTTCTAGGTTTTTTTTCCCAGGAACAGTGAATGAAGAGTGATATGGTTCTAAGCCAGGGTGGTATGTGGCTTGAAGGATAGTTGCAATGGACTGATGTTCCCATATATCTGCTGCCCATGTCTTTGTAAATGTTCATAGTCGTGGGTTTGGAAGATGTTATAGAGCAATCCTTGGTAATTTGCTCAGTGCATCTTGTGAATGTATTGCAGTGAGTAAGTGTTCAAAGTGAAGGATGTGGTGCTATTCAAGTGGTTTTATCATAAATCGTACTGCAACTCTTGAGTATTGTTGGAGTTGCATTCCAATTGCATTTCAGAGAATTCTATTACAGACTTGATTTGTGCCTTTATAGATGGTGGACAAGCTTTTGGGAAGTTTGGACATGAGTTACTTGCTGTGGAATTCCCAACCCCTTACCTGCTTTTGTTGCTGTAGTATTTATATGGCTAGTAGAAAGTGAAGACTGCAGATACTGGAGGTCAGAGTTGAGAATGTGGTCCATGGATGTCCATGGTGAAGATGAGGCATTGGGGGCCAGGAAAACCCACACTGCCCAATTCTACATCTACCAAAGATTCACAAAACTGACTTGCCCTGTTGACCCATTGTCTCAGCCTACTCCTGTCCCACTGAACTTATCTCTCCGAACCTTGACACCATCCTGTCCCCCTTAGTACTCCCCACCTATGTTCGGGCACTGTCCAAGCCCTTCACCTCCTTCAAAATTTTCATTTCCCCAGCCCCCAACACCTGATCTTCACCATGGACATCCAGTCCCTGTACACATCGGTCCGCCACAACGAAGGCCTCCAAGCCCTCCATTCCATCCTCTCACGCCATCCCAACCATTACCCTTCCACTGACACCTTTAACCACTGAGCTGAACTGGTCCTCACCCTCAACAACTTCTCCTTCCAGTCCTCCCACTTCCTCCAAACCATTAGCACCCGCATGGGACCCAGCTGTGCCTACCACTTCGTCGGGTACGTGGAACAGTCCATCGGCATCGGCACCACGCCCCCCACATTGATAACTGTTACATTGATAACTGTATCGGCGTTACCTTGTGCTCCCATGAGGAGGTTCATCAATTTCACCAACACCTTTCACCCAGACCTCAAATTTACTTGGACCGTCTTGGGCTCCTCCCTCCCCTTCCTGGACCTCTCCATCTCTATCTCTGGCGATCGACTAACCACAGACATCTACTACAAGCCCATCGACTCTGCAAAACCTGCACCCTCACTACTGCCCTCCCCTCCATCCAATCCCCAAAGGATCCTTACACATCAGACAGAAATTTACCTGTACCTCCACCAATGTCGTCTGCTGTATCCGTTGTACCCGGGGTTGTCTCCTCTACATCGGGGAGACAGGACGTCCACTTGGCTGAACACTTCAACTCCCCCTCCCACTCTTTCAAGGGCATGCAGGTCCTCAGCCTCCTCCATCGCCCAAACCCTAACCACTTGACGCCTGGAGGAAGAACACCTCATTTTCCGCCTTTGGGATCCTATAACCACATGGGATTAATGTGAGTTTCACCAGTTTCCTCATTTCCCCTCCCTCCACATTATCCCAGCCCCAAGCCTCCAACTCGGCACCACTCTTCTGACCTGCCCATCACCTTTCCCATCTACCCACTCCACCCTCCTCTCCAACATCACCTTCTCCCTCACCTTCATCTACCTATTGCATTCTCAGCTACCTTTTCCCCCCCTCCCAACCCCACCCTCCTCCCATTTATCTGATATTACTGATGGCGGGCTTATGCTCGAAATGTTGATTCTCCTGCTCCTCGGATGCTGCCCCACCTGCTGTGCTTTTTCAGCACCACAGTCTCGACTATTTAGATAGCTAGTCCATTTCGGTTTCTGATCAATGGTAACCTCCAGGGAGATGATAGTGGGCTATTCAGTAATGATAATGCCATTGTATGTCAAGAGGCAATGGTTAGATTCTCTCTTGTTGGAGATGAATATTGTCTGGCGTTTGTCTAGTGTGACTGTTACTTGTCAATTGTCAGCCCAAGTCTGAAAGTTGTCCGTGTCTTGCTGCACATTCATGTGGACTACTTCAGTATACGAAGAGTTACAAATGGTGCTGAACATCAGTGAACATTCCTCACTTCTGATCTAATGATGGGAGGAAGGCCATTGACAAAACAGCTAGAGATGGTTGGACATAGGACTGTACTGTAAGGATTTCCTGTGGTAAAGTCTTAGTGTTGAGGTGATTGACCGACAACAATCACAATCTTCCTTTGTGTTAGATTTTCCACTAATTCCCATTAACCCTAATTTTGTTAGAACTCCCTGATGCCATACTCTATCAAATATGGCATTCCTGTCCAGAGTAGTCACTCTCAAGTCCCATCTAGAGTTCAGCTCTGTTTTACATGCTTGAAACAAGGAGTGATGAGTTCAGGAGCTGAGTGGTCCTGATGGAACCCAAACTGGGTGTTAGTGAGCAGACTATTGTTAAACACCTTCCATCACTTTACTGACGATCAGTTGGAGACTGATGGGGTGGTAATTGGTCGGGTTGGATTTGTTCCCATTTTTTGAGCAAAGGACATGACTGGGCAATGGTAGTCACCAGTGTTGTAACTGTACTAGCTTGGTTGTTGGCACAGCTAGTTCTGCAGATGAAGTCTTCAGTACTAATGCTGGAATTATGTCAGAGGCCATACCCTGTGAAGTATTCAGTGCGTTCAATCATTTCTTGATTCCATATAGAATAACTCAAACTGATTGAAGACTGACACTTGTAATGCTGGGAACCTCAGAAGGAGACTGAGATAGATTGTCTATTCAGCACTTCTGGCTGACGAAAGTTAGAAATATTTTGATTTCCATTTCAAATACTGATGTGCTGACCTCCCCTATTGAATTATTGCCTCCTGTGTGTTGTTTAATTGTCCACCACTGTTCATGATTGGATGCAGCAGAACAGAGAGCTTAGATCTGATCAGTTGATTGTGTAGTCGCTTAGCTCCATCCAACACTCCTGTTAATATTGTTTGTATGCAAGTAGTCCTACTTGTTAGAATGATGCTGCATGATTAGTTATTTCTGGTGCTGTTCCTGACACATGCTCCTGCACTCTTTATTGAACTAGGTCTGGTTCCTAGCTTGATGGTAATTGTAGAGTGGGGCATATACTTAGCCATGAGGTTACAGATTGTGCTTGAATACTAATGGCCATAGTGTAAAGTTGTTGATTTGGTCAAACTCTATTCATTTAGCACAATTGCATTGACATGCAACATGATGTAAGGTATTTTGAATGTGAGGTGTGACATTAACTCCACGAGAACTGTGCAGTGGTGACTCCTAACAATGCTTCAATGGACAAATGCTTTATGACCAATAAATTAGTGAGGATAAGGTCAAATTTAAAATCACACAACACCAGCTTATAGTCCAACAGGTTTATTTGGAAGTAATAGGTTTCAGAGTGCTGCTCCTTCATCAAGTAGCTGTGGAGCGGGATGTTAAGACATAGAATTTCTGTATCTTATACTGCTCCACAGCTACCTGATGAAGGAGAAGCGTTCTGAAAGCTAGTAGTTTCAAATAAACCTGTTGGATGATAACCTGGTGTTGTGTCATTTTTAACTTTGTCCAGCCCAGTCCAACACCGGTGCCTCCACATCAAGGTCAAGTTTGTTATTCCTCCTTGTTGTCTCCTCACTACCTACTGCAGATCCAATGTTTTAGGACTTGGCTAGCTTGATGAGTAACAGAAAGAAATTACTATGTTTAGAAGTCATTCTTATTCCCCCAATTCAAAATATACAGAGATGAGGTAGCTTTGGTCAGTATTTTGTTTGTAAATTATTGAAAGTTACAGCCAGAACAAGGAAGCAAACAGCTGTCCATACATTTGCTATTCACATAATCAGCATTCTAAAGAAGCAATTAAAGGAAGCTAGGCAAACATAAGGGGGGAAGAAAGGAAACAGAAGAAATTTTTGCTTGCATTAAATTACCTGGGAGGTGCTAGATAGAATGATGGGGTCTTATTGTGGAATAACAACAGGCACAAACTTAGGTTGAATTGCCTGTTTTTGTGGTATCAGTTCAACATAATTCACAGTAAAATCCACAATCAGAAGACCCTGTAATTTTGGTTAAAGATTCTTCAGTCGTTTTATGGCAAGACATCATTAAGCTGTTCTGCTGAACCTGACTAAAAAACCACTTATTGAAGTGAATAGCATATCAAATCCTCAAAAGCAAGCAAATTGTACACTGACAATGTCTGTTGATCCGTGGACTGCACTTTGCAAACTGCTTTTTATTTTCTTCGTGAAGCTTTAGGCTTTCCAGATAAATGTGTGTTATGTTGAAAGCATTTTCTGCCTGTCAAGATTAACTGGTGGCAAAGGACAAATGCCTGTGTAATTGAATGCTCCAACTTTCAGTGTTTTTTAAAAATAATTTTCCATTATCTCTTTGCATTTGATCATTTAGGTTATGTTCTGCTACTATATTTGATTTTGACTTCAAATGGACTGAATCATCCCTAAAGCTGTCAATGGGAGATGCATTTCTTGAAGCAGAATGGATTAAAGGATTTGGTGCGAAGATGAGTAGGTGAAATTGACAAATACAAGAACTGACAGAGGTGTAAAGCTGCCTGTGTGAGAAGGAGTCTAGTTGGTCCTAATTGCTCAGACCTTTGAGAATCGGAGTTGGGATTTCATGTTGAGGTTCTACAGGACGTTAGTGAGGCCTCTTCTGGAGTAACCATATCCAGTTCTGTTCGGAAGGATTTTGTCAAATTGGAGGGGATTCGGAAAAGATTTACCAGGATGTTGCCAGAAATGGAAGGTTTGAATTATAAAATAGGCTGGGACTTTTTTCACTGGAGCGTAGGAGGTGGAGAGGTAAACATATGGAGGTTTATCAAATCATGGAGGGTGGGTGTAGATAAGCTAAACAGCAAAGATCTCCCTCAGGAGGGGGAGTTCAAGGCAAGGGGGCATATTTTTAAGGCGAGAGAAGAAAGATTTAAAAGGAAATAAGGGGCAACTTTTTTTTTTACACAGAGTGGTTCGTGTGTGGAATGAACTGCCAGAAGAAGTGGTGGATGCAGGTACAGTTAGACTATTAAAAGACATTTGGATAAGTACATGACTAGGAAAGATAAAGAGGGATATGGGCCAAGCACAGACAGCTGGGACTAGTTTAGTTTGGGAACATGGTTGGCGTAGACTAGTTGGACTGAAGAGTCTCTTTCTATGCTGTATAAAAAAGAAAAGGTCACATTGCAAGTGACAGTATATTCCTAGTTCTTAGCTTTGCCTGAATGGCAGTTTGAAAATTTGCTTAGCTTTAGGAAGGGTGGCAACAGCTAGAATGCAGAGAAGGCTTTCAGTGTTAATGCCAGGACTGAAATATTTTGAGAGTATAATACAGGAAGTGGTCACAGAAATAAGGCAGAACAAAATCAGTGAGATTTGAAGTTGGCAATGTTTGCATTTTGAGATGCTTAGTGATGCATTGCTTAGTAATTCTTCCAGACTAGTTCCCTTACAGCAGTCAGTATTTAAAATCAAAATTGCACTCTTTAACACCAGTTTGAGTGTGAGACAAATGTTGAGAAGAAAGTGTCATACATTTATGCAGTGGCTTTCACATCCTCTGAAATAAAGCTTTTTGCAGCTAGTGAGGCATTACTGAAAGGTAGCCATTGTTGCACTCTTTACCTCTGCATCTACGACAAAGGTGACATGATTGCATTTGCATTAAATGGCAATACAATGAATACAATGTCCAGAGTGTAAGTAAAGTGTTTTAAGAAATGATGAAAGCAGTTTCTTTTCAGAGACATGATTTTGATATAGTCCACTTGGAAGTAAGGCTTTTGATATAGTCCCATGTAGGAGACTGATAACAAAGAGCCCATAGGATCCAAGGAATCCACAAATGGCTGAGTGGCAAGAAGCAGGGGGTAATGGTTGAGGAGCCTTTTTGTGACTGGAAATCTGTGTCCAACAGGGGTCAGTCTTGGGGCTCTTGCTGGTTGTGATTTATATAAATGATTTAGACTTGAATGTAGGAGGGTTGATCATGAAGTACCCAGGTTGTATACAAATTGGTGTGATGGTAAATAGTCAGGAAGATAACCTTAGGCTGCAGAAAGATAAGACAGGCTGGTCAGATGGGCTGATCAGCGGCAAATGGAATTCAGTCCAGATAAATGAGATATGATCTTCTTGGATAGGACAAACCAGGCTAGGGAATGCATGATGAATGGGAGGGCCCTGGGAAGCACCGAGGATCAGGGGGACCTTGGTCTGCATGTAAACTGGTCCCTTAAGGTATCAGGACATATTGGATAAAGTGGTTAAATGAGATACTTGCCTTTGCTACCTGAAGCATAGAGTTTAAGAGTCGGGAGGTTATGCTGGAACTGTGTAAAACGTTGGTTAGGCCACAGTTAGAATATTGTGCACAGTTCTGGAATCTACATTATAGAAGTGATGTGATAACACTAGAGGGGGTGCAGAGGAGATTTATCAGGATGTTGTCTGAACTGGTGAGTTTTAGCTATGAAAAAAGTTTGGACAGATTGGGGTTGTTTTCCTCAGAGCAGAAGAGATTGAGAGAGTAATGATTGAAATGTATAAAATTATGAAGGGCATAGTTAGAGTAGACTAGAAGAAACCTTTCCTGTTGGTGGAGGTTAAAGTAAGTGGCAGAAGGTTTAGAGGAGATGTGAAGAACAGTTTTTTTTCCGCAGAAGGTGGTGGGAATCTGGAATCATTGTCCGTAAGGGTGGAAGAGGCGGAAACCTCATAATATTTAAGAAATATATTGATATGCACTTGAGATGCCAAGGCATAGACGACTGTGGGCCAAGTGCAGGAAAATAGGATTAGAACCATCCTCGAGTAATTCTGTGTGGAGTTCGCACGTTCTCCCCGTGTCTGCGTGGATTTCCTCCGGGTGCTGCAGTTTCCTCCCACAGTCCAAAGATGTGCAGATCAGGTGAATTGGCCATGATAAATTGCCCATCGTGTTAGGTGCATTAGTCTGGGATAAATATAGGGTAGGGGAAATGGGTCTGGGTGGGTTACTCTTCAGAGGGTCAGTGTGGACTTGTTGGGCCAAAGGGCCTGTTTCCACACTGTAGGGAATCTAATCTAATCTAATCAAATGTCACTGGAGTTTAGAAGAGTGAAGGACTATCTTATCGAAACTTAGAAAATTTGAACAGGACTTAAACGGGGAGACAGAGGAAAGATGCTCCCATGACTGGGGAATCTGGAACCAAGAGTCACAATTTAAGGCTACAGGGTAGGACATTTAGGTCTGAGTTGAAGACAAGTTTCTTCGACCCAGACAGTGGTGAGCCTGTGGAATTCCTTCCCGCAAAAAGCAGTTGAAGCCAAAACATTGAATGTTTATAAGAAGGAGTTAGGTATAATTCTGAGGGCCAAAAGGATCAAAGAGTATGTGGAGAAAGTGGGAGTATGGTGCTGAGTTGAATGATCAACCATTGTTATTTTGCATGGTGGGGCAGGCTCAAAGGGCCAAATGGCCGACTGTTGCTCCTATTTTCTATGTTTCTAAGGAAGAATGGCCTATCTCCTTACCTGGAGAGGCCATCAAATGGCCTCTGTACAATTTCTTGAGGCATACTCTCGTGAGACTAATATCATCACTGGAGGAATCTCCGCTGCAAGTTGTTTGGGACCTCTTGTTCCTCAAAATAAAGGTGACGTGTTCTCCTGCTTACAGCCTCAGCTGTCGTGACATATGGATGATGCTTGCCTATGGCAAGGTCTTGCCCTTGGAGTCTTTCAACTCATGCATGTTGTCCTACAACTAGCACATAGTTCTGGTTGATGAGAATTGCTTGCTCTGACTCCTGCTATAGCCATATCAAAAAGGTTTAGAGATTATTAATCAACCTGCTTGGCTGTGCTATGACATATCTTTCATTACCGTCAAAGTCCTGACATGGGAGTTGAATCCAGAGGTAGGAATTCTACCAAATGTACCACTTCCACCTTTCTGATTGAGCTGGCAGTGTGCAGAATTAGCCTCCCATTCGTAAATGGTGGTGGACTGCTGCTGTCCAGCTTTGTGGGTTCCAGACCCACTTGTGGTCCCATTGTCAGGCCTTCTGTACTTATTCTATACCCTGAGCCCCAGTGCTCAAAGAGTCTCAACTAGTCAATAAGAAATAAGCACCGAAACACTATATTGATATTCTTGAGATGTTTGTAGTGCTATGCGCCTTATGATCTACACTTACATAATGTTTATTATGGGGTGTCCCTTAAGTGGGAATTAATTAAAATACTGAGTTCCCTCAGGTTTATGTCCATGACTACCCTAGACTTTTGATACTGTACTAATTCCTAGCTTATTCAATATTATTTGAAGCTTTTCCTTGAATGAAAGGGTTTCATGCTGAAGGTAGAGGCAGCAAGACCAGGTTCCTATTCTGCCAGCTGTCTGTATTAATGGGTCTGCCATCAAGACATAGAAGCTGGATTAAGAAAGATGAAGACATGTTGCAATTAGCCATCCATTAGATCTACAAGAGCACTGTGGCTGGCCAGCTGTCTATCCAGGCATGTGCAGTAGTCAGCCATAAATCCCTTTCTTGGAGCTCTGAGTAACACCAGAACTCAGGGATGCAAATGAGAATCTACTATTTGTGTGACAAGTTTCTTCAGCAGGCTGGATGGGATCATTTTGTTACTGTCAAGAGAGCAGTGTAAGAAATACAAGCCACTTCTTAAGTTTTGTTTTTCATGAAATTGGCAGTGTTTTTCACACCTAAATGGAGAGTGAGTTGACTGAAATATCCAGCCTGATTCACACTGTTCATTTTATCGTCTCCTCGTATTTGGGAAACAGGATGCCTCTCTTGGTCTTAATGACTACTCCTCTGGATTAGATAGCAAACCTATGGACGACCTGGAGGTTGAGCACAGATGTTTCCAAGAATGTCCCAAAGACAATTAAGTCCTGTTTTTGAAGTTGCAATGTCAGAAACATGTCAGCGAATGTGTGTACAGCATGCTCCCATAAGCAGCAGTGTAATAACCATTGGCAGAAGGAGAAGTTGATTTGAAAATAGTGGCGTGTGATTTCCACTGTCCTGTTCCGCTCCCCCACCCACCCCCCCGCTTCTCAGTCAAAGCAAAATGTTCCGAGACACAGTGTAGTTTTACCTCCTTCATCTTTATTCCAGGCCCAGGAGGGAGAGAGAATGATCAGCCATGTGCACAGGGATATGGGTTTCCGGTCTTCTCTGGAACAGCAGTTTCTCAGTGAACTATATAGTCATTTTACAGGGAGGATCATCCAGATAAGGCAACATACATATTAATTGGGTGTCCGTTACAATCAATGAGTATCAATAGCAGAGACCATCCCCTTTACTGTTATACAATGAATGTTCTTAACCTTATTCACTGGATTCATACAATAGATACTTTTCCCCTTGTTAGCTGACCTTGCATACTGAATGTTTCCAATATTGTTAAATGCCTGTACATAATGACTGCTTTTCCATCCTGTTAACCCATTAGCCTTTCCTCCAGCACCCCATTGTTAGCTGTAAGCTCTTATCTGATCTGAGTCATGCTCAGCTGAACCTTTTGTTTCACAAAACTTAGAACTTAACTCTTTTCCTGCCTGCTTATACCCTATACACATTCTCGCCATGTGAGAGTGTAGATGAGAGCTCTGCTTAGCATGGTCTTTAAATAGGCAGCATCTCCATCAGTGCAATGCTTGCTGAGTGTCAGCCTTGGTTATGTGCTCAACTCCCTGCACTGAAGCATAAACCTGGTGCCTCCAGGTAAAAGTGCTTCCGACTGAGCCACGATGTGGAGGTGTCAGTGTTGGACTGGGGTGGACAAAGTTAAAAATCACAAAACACCAGGTTGCAAATAAACCTGTTTGACTATAGCCTGGTGTTGGGTGATTTTTAACTACTGAGCCAAGGCAGACACTTCACAGAGGAGACAAAGAGCAACTGGATTGGATTTATGTTGCATGTTTGCTCTTGTTGAAACATGTGGTGTTCAGTCAAAACTCTGCTTTCTGAACAAAACAAATGAACAGAAATCCACCACTGTCAGAGTTCCAGAGGCATGGAGAAATTTAGATTCAGCTTGAAAGACTGAAGCCTTCCCTGTTTGTATATGCCAGCTTAATTGTCTGAGACAGTTTCCTTTCTCCCTGATTCGTTTTGTTTTTGATTAGATTACTTAGAGTGTGGAAACAGGCCCTTCGACCCAACAAGTCCACACCGACCCTCCGAAGAGCAACCCACCCAGAGCCATTCCCCTACATTTACCCCTTCACCTAACACTACAGACAATTTAGCACAGCCAATTAATCTAACCTGCACATTTTTGGACTGTGGGAAGAAACCGGAGCACCCGGAGGAAACCCACGTAGACACGGCGAGAATGTGCAAACTCCACACAGGCAGTTGCCTGAGGCGGGAATTGAATCCGGATCTCTGGCGCTGTGAGGCAGCAGTGCTAAGCACTGTGCCACCGTACCACCGTAACTTTTGTTACCAGAAGTATTTTGTTTGAAAGCAGAAGGATGTCTAGTTAGGAAGAATTCAAGGTTTACTTTTCCTGTTCACTTGATTCCAGTCTTGTGAGGTCTCCTTGGCACCTTGTTACCATTGATAAAGTTTCCAATTGGAACTGAGCACACCATGACAGAACATAGTGTGCCCAACTTTTGCCAGTCCACTTGCATTTGAGAAGCCATGTATGGAGGTTCCCATCCTATTGGAAGGGATTCCCTGCAGTGTAAGCAGAAAAGCTAGACTGCATGGTGGCTCAGTGGTTAGCGCTGCTGCCCCTCAGTGCCATGGACCCTGGTTTGATTCCAGCCTTGGGTGACTACCTCTTTGGAGTTATCACATTCTCCTCATGTCTGAGTTTCTGCTGGATGCTCTGGTATCCTCCCACAGTCAAACAATATGGACTGGTCTTGCTACATTGCTCTGTCGTGTCCAGGGATGAGCAAGCTCAGTGTAATAGCAATGATAAATGTGGGATAACGGGGATAGGATAGGGGTTCTGTGTCTGGGCCTGGATGTCGCCGGAGGGTCATTGCAGACTCGATTTGTTGAATGGCCTCCTTCCGAATTGTAGGGTTTCTATGATTCTATGCAGCTGAGACTGAAATGATTCGCCTAGAGGGATATACTCTCTGCATTAGTTCCATGGCTATGGCCCTTTTGGCCCTCAAATTGTCACCTGTTAAAATGCATGCCTCTCTGGATGCTTTCATTTTGAGGCACCCCCGTGGACCCTGACCTGCCTCAGCAGCAGCCTGCCTTCCCAATGAGGTTGAAGAACTGCTAGCCTTGCAAGTCTTTAATAGAGTTGTTAGCATGGTGGTGGTCAGTTAGAAGAATATATCAGGAAAGAGTTGAGTGGCTGGATAGACTGCCTGACATGGAGTCTTAAAGCCCTTGGGTGAGTTAGACCCCAAAATAACCTAAATTTCTCCCCACAGACTGGTATGTAGAGTCTTTGTGGATGAGTGTACAGGGGATTCTCTCTAATGTAGTTAACACAAACAAGCAACTCAGCCTTGCTGCTGGTTCGGCCGATGTTTTCTTGAACGGAGTGCCAGCATTATCCACCCTCTGAAAACCCTGTCAGCTTGTGTCTGCTTCAGTGGTTGTACACCCCTCCCCACAGAGGGAGAACATTTCCAGGTGAAACCAAGTGTTACCTCAGCTCAGACTAATGGGCCAAGTGGTGCTGTTTACATAAATCATTTCATTAGTCAGGGAAGCTGCCAGTTGTTTGTAACTTGTGACAGGGGAGGGGAGACGAGCAGCGCTTCAGTCTGTATCTCCCAGCTGCAGTGTGCGAGCCAGTGTTGACGCTGGGAAAAGCAGGATACGGAGACTGACTGCTGCCTGGAGCTCCCGTAGGAGTTCAAAAAGCAAGGTAAGTAAGTGCCTTTCCCATTCTCTTTGATATTTGTTTGTGAGGAAACTGGAATCCAAACCAGCTAGCTCCAGAGGAAGCAACTTTTCTTCGCCCGCCACTCCCCCATTCTCCCCCACTCCCCCAAACCTTGACTTTGAATTTGAAGGGAAATATTTGCATTTATGTCATGCCTTTCAATACCTCAGGACGTCTCATAGGCTTCACTGGTCTAAGTGCAGCCACTGTAGCAATGTTATGTAATGTTTGGAGTTTAATGTATAACCATTTCAACTTAATGCACACCACAAGCTGTTTACAAGGGCGAAGGTACAGGAGAAGCATTCAGCTCAATACTGCATAGATGTATACACAGGGCATGTATCACAATGTCTTGCTTTGCTAACAGCTTACCATTTTGCCAGCTGTGCTCATAGAGGGGATGCAGCTTACGATGTAATATTATGAGGCTTATTCTATACCCAAAATTTGGACTGGCAAAACTTAATTTCTGGCTTGCATTTGAGCTGAGAGAAAAAAAAAGTTGTTTTGTCTAAATGTGTTGGCCTTAAATTTATTATCATGTTATCTTCACCTAAAAATCTACTTGTATTGCTTGTGAGGCAATGTATCAAAGTACAATGTGGAAGCAGATTTAATGATATCTTTATTGAGGGGAAACAAATAGCAGGGCCAGGAATAAGAGGATAGGAATGAAACTAATGAGATCATGTCTTTCAAAGAGCATGCAGTCGGCTGAATAGCTGCCTTCTCGATGGTGTGATTCTCTGTCACTGTCAAAAAGATGCAGCATTACAGGTTCGGGGGTGTGTGTGTGTGACCATTTAGCACACCAGGCAATGGGAATTGCTTGAAGTTGTAAATCAAATGAGCACATCTGAAATTCCAACTAGAAAGTCAAAGTTGTTGAGTACATATGCCAGCCTTTGTCTAAGAATTCCCAAGTGCTCCCAGGGTTTTGGCCACCTTCTGATTGAATCTCATTGATTGAGGGATAAATATTGGGAATAACATGCCTGTCTGGTTTCAAACTCGTGTCCACAGTAAGCTTGACTTAACGTACAATCTGAAAGATGGCACCTTTGATGCTGCAGCACTCCCTCATTGCTGCTCTGGAGTGTTAACTTGGACTTTTGCTCTCTCACAATCTGGAATCATATGAACCTGAGGAGAATATGTTACTAACTGAATGATGGCTCTGGGAATTATGTCTTTCTGTGTGTCTCTCTGTCTCTCTCTCTCCCCACCATTCCTCATGGTGGCAGGTTTGTTCAATGTAGTTAAGGACTGGGACAGTCCATTTGCACTGTTCTATGTTGGTTTCCACGATTTTCCTTTGGGCTGAAATTATTTTCAAATTTGAGTTTTGATTTGATTTATTATTGTTATATGTATCTTGATACAGTGAAATGTTTTGTTTTGCATGCAGTTCAGGCAGATCGTACTATACCAAGATCATAAGTTGACAGAAAAGAGCAAGGAATACAAAGTTATGTCTACAAAAAACGTGCACAAAAAGCAAAATCACGATTAGATTTGAAATTTGCGAGGTCCATTCAGAGGGGAAGAAGCTGTTTTTGAATCTGTAGTTATGGTGTGTTTAAGCTTTTGAACCTTCTGCATGATGGAAGAGATTGGAAGAAACCGTAGTCTCAAGATTGCATCAATCACTAACCCCTAGTCAGTGGGCCAAAAAAGAAGCATAATATTCTGCAGATCTGGGACACAAACTGCTGGAAACTGCCCAGTCAGTCAGTTAGGCAGTGTCTGTAATGAAAGGAAAATATGCTTGGACTGAAATGTCAACATTTCTCTTCCCTGTACAGGTGCCTGTATTTGTTTAATGTGTAAAGGCGTTATTGCAGTACAGTCTGTACATCTTCTAGTGTAGAGAATCACAAGTCAATATCTTCTTGTTTTTGGACTGAGTCTGAAAGTGGAAGAGTTTCCAGGGAAGAAAGCAGCCACCTGCGCAGGTGAGAAAGCTCACCAGAATAGATCATGAAGAAGGGCATCCCTCCTGCCCGGAGATGCAGGCCAATCAGAAACACGCATTTCCAGAACTTGTTAGCAGAAGCAGTGGCTGCTACCAGGACAACAGGCACTGGACTTCCAGGATGAAGGATTTTCCACTGGAAGGCTAAATGCTGCTTAGGGTGGAGTGGGGTCTGGAGGGGTTTTTCTGGGGATGGAGTGGTTCACGGAGCGAAGAGGGCATAGCATTTGGAAACTGTGGCAGATTGGCGGCACTCAGTGACCAACCCCATGTCCCAAACCCAAGCTCTTGATTCACACCCATCTGTGCCCAATGAAGGGTCCCACTTGCCCCTCATAAACGTGTCAGCTGACCACACTCGATCACCAGTCAAGTAGCTGGACTGTTTCTGGTCCCACTGGAGCTGAGGTAATTGCAGCCTTGGCAAGATGAAGCCTTTAACTGGTCATTCATTGAAATTGATAATGAGGCAGGCTGGCCAAGCTTGGGCCTAGTTGCCAGGAACTAAATTAGGGCAAAGTTGGGGTTCTAGGGCACCACTGTCTGTCAAATTAAATTCACTTCCTGGCTACAGGCCAGGAGACTGGTCCCAAAATCATTGTCTTTATTTTGCGTTCAGACTTCTCACTCGCAAGTTGGCTGTGCTTTTCATCTGTAAGTGACTTAATAAATCATAAGAAAATGATATGTACCATGAAGGCAGAACCCAGGTGTAGTGTAAAAGGTTAATGTTAAATAAGCTATATCATCAGTGATTGTAAGATTGGATGACAGCCCGAATAGCTGCGAGATGGGACCATCCTTGGGGAAGGTGGGCATGTACAAATGGGATGGTCTGCACCTGAGCTACATTGGGACTAACATCTTTGCAGTTAGGTTTGCTTGAGCTATTGGGAGGAGTTTAAACTAGTCAAAAAGTGTGGTGCTGGAAAAGCACAGCAGGTCAGGCAGCATCCAAGGAGCAGGAGATTCAACGTTTCAGGCATAAACCCTTCATCAGGAATGCACAAAACGTTGACTCTCGGATACTGCCTGACCTGCTGTGCTTTTCCAGTGCCACACTCTTCAACTTTGATCTCCAGCATCTGCAGTCCTCACTTTCTGTCAAGAGTTTAAACTAATCTGGCAGTGAGAATGGACACAGAATATCAATGAAATGTAGATAGCAAAGGATGTAAGTCAGAATGAGTTCAGCTATGTTGGATGTCAAGAGAGTAAGACAAGGCTGCTAGGAGTGTAATAATGCTTTAACACTAGGAGTGTAATAGGTCAGACTGATGAGTTAATGGCATGGATGAACACATGGAAGTATGATATTGTTGCCAACACAGAAACATGGTTGAGGGAAGGGCTAGACTGGCAACTTAACATTCTGGGGGTATAAGAGCAAGTTTTGGTGTTAGACAGAGTGTTGGTTAGGCCACAGCTGCAGTGCTGTGTGCTATTCTAGTCACCTCACTACAGGAAGGATGTGATAGCACTACAGGGAGTACAGAGGAGGTTCACCAGGGATGGAGAAATTGAGCTATAAGGAGAGACTAGATAAGCTTGGATTGTTTTCTCTACAGCAAAGAAGACTGAGGGGGGAATGCGGTTGAGGCTATGCAATCAACAAATCCTACAGCACAGAGACAGGCTCTTTAGCCCAAACTGGGGTCCATACCAACCAAAATGTCCATCGATGCTAACCCCATTTCCCTGCACTTGGCCCATATCCTTCTAATCCTTTCCTATCCAACTATTTGTCCAAATGCCCTTTGAATGTTGTTAATCTACCTGCCTCAACCACTTCCTCTGGCAGCTCATTCCATATGCGTACCACCCTTTGTGTAATAGAGTTGCCCCTCTATTATTCCCTTTTATTCTTTCCCTGCAGTAATGCAGAGACTTGAACAAACAGTTCTGCCAACCATCCAACCCAACCATCACTAAACGAAACAAATTAGAGGAAACCTTCAAGACTATCAATAATACCCTCACTGGCATAAAATTCACTAAAGAGGAGGAAAACAACAACAAACTGCCATTCCTAGATGTCACAGTAGAGCGAACAGCCAATAGGGAACTTCAAACCAGTGACTACAGGAAAACAACACATACAGACCAAATACTGAACTACAGAAGCAATCATCCCAACACCCACAAATGAAGCTGCACCAGAACATTATTTCAATGAGCCACCACAAACTGCAGCACAGAGGAACTACACAGAGCAGAGGAAAATCACCTATACATTGTATTCAAAAAGCACGAGTACCCAATGAATGCAGTCCGCAGATTTCTCAGCAACAAACCCAAACAAGCAGATAAAACGCGTCCAGAAACCCTAGCCACTCTCCCCTACATCAAAGACATCTCTGAAATGACTGCCAGATACTCAGACCCCTTGGTAGCCCACAAACCCACCAACACACTAAAATAGTAGCTAATGAACTTGAAGACCCGATACAGATAACAAGTAAAACTAATGTTATTTACAAAATACCGTGCAAGGACTACCAAACACTACATCAGACAAACAGGCAGAAAACTAGCCACCAGGATACATGAACATCAACTAGCCACAAAACGACATGGCCCTCTCTCACTAAAACGCCATCCCATTCTCCCAATTCCTTCGACTCCGCTGCATCTGCTCCCAGGAGGACCAGTTCCAAAAACGCACAACCCAGATGGCCTCCTTCTTCAAGGACCGCAATTTCCCCCCCGACGTGGTCGACGATGCCCTCCACCGCATCTCTTCCACTTCCCGCTCCTCCGCCCTTGAACCCCGCCCCTCCAACCGCCACCAGGACAGAACCCCACTGGTCCTCACCTACCACCCCACCAACCTCCATGTACAGCGCATCATCCGCCGCCATTTCCGCCACCTCCAAACGGACCCCACCACCAAGGATATATTTCCCTCCCCTCCCCTAACAGCATTCCGTAAAGACCACTCCCTCCGTGACTCCCCCGTCAGATCCACACCCCCCACCAACCCAACCTCCACTCCCGGCACCCTCCCCTGCAACCGCAGGAGGTACAAGACTTGCGCCCACACCTCCCCCCTCACCACCCTCCAAGGCCCCAAAG
>NC_057716.1:117061575-117076865 GCF_004010195.1 Chiloscyllium plagiosum | reverse complement strand
CCCACCCCAGTCTGACCTATCACCCTCACCTTGACCTCTTTCCACCTATCACATTTCCGACGCCCCTCCCCCAAGTCCCTCCTCCCTACCTTTTATCTTAGCCTGCTGGACAAACTTTCCCCATTCCTGAAGAAGGGCTTATGCTCGAAACGTCAATTCTCCTGTCCCCTGGATGCTGCCTGACCTGCTGCGCTTTTCCAGCAACACATTTCCAGCTCTGATCTCCAGCATCTGCAGACCTCACTTTCTCCTCTCTCACTAGTATCCTTACATACAGATGAGGAAGGACAACACCACTTTGATTGGGACAAGACATCCATCCTAGGATAAGCCAAACAGAGACACGCACGGGAATTCCTAGAAGCATGGCATTCCAACTGGAACTCTATCAACAAACACCTCGAGTTAGACCCCATGTACTACCCCCCGAGAAAAGAATCGGAAATGATGTCACCACAGGAAATGAAGCCACCAACCCAAATAAACCCAAACGTAAATAGAAAGCAGGAAATATCAACCGTGCTTCGCCCAGAGGCCCACTGAAGATGTTACCTTGTAGGGTGATGAAATGTCTGGAAATGAACCTCCCAGCTCAGCGAGCAAACCAACATCCAGAACCTCAACCTGAGCTACAAATCTTCTCAAAACTCGCCTCTCTCACCTTAAACTGAAGCCCTTGATTCCACAACCCTGGAAAAAAGACAGTGCATTCACCCTATCCATGCCTCTCAATCTTATGCACTTCTAGAAGATTCCCCCCCCCCAATCTCCTACGCTCTGAAGAAAGAAATCCTAACTTGTCCCAGCTCTCCTATAACTCAGACCATTGAGTCCTGGCAACAATCCTTGTAAATTTCTTCTGCACTCTTTCCATTTAATAACATCCTTCCTATAACAAGTTGACCAAAACTGAACACAATACTCCAAGTGCGAGCTCACCAATGTCCTGTAGAACTGCAACATAACTTCCCAACTTCTGTACTCTATACTGATGAAGGCCAGTGTACCAAAAGCCTTCTTCACTCCCTGTCTACCTGTGACTCCACTTCCAGAGAACTGTAAACCTGAACTCCAAGGTCCCTCTATTCCACTACACTCCTTAAGACCCTACTATTCATCATGAAACCTCTACCTTGATTTGATTTTCCAAAATGCGAGACCTCACACTAATCTATATTAATCTCTATTTGCCATTTCTCAGCCCACTTCCCTAGCTGATCAAGATCCTGTTGCAATTTCTGATAACCTTCCTCACTGTCTACCACCTATTTTAGTGTCTTCTGCAAACTTACTCATCACACCTTGTACATTCTCATCTAAGTCATTGATATCAATAACAAACAGCAATGGGCCCAGCATCGACCCCTGAGGAACTCCACTAGTCATAAGCCTCCAGTCTGACAAGCATCGTTCCACTATTACCCTCTGCTTCCTACCATCAAGCCAATTGCATATAAGATTATGAGGTGAATGGACAGGGTGAAGAGAGAGCAGTTGTTCCCCTTGTTGAGAGGTCAATCATAAGGGAACATAGTTGTAGCATAAGGGGCAGGAGAGTCAAAGATGATTTGAGAAAAAACCTTATCACTCAGTGTGTGTGGTGAGTATCTGGAATGCACTGCCAGAAACCTCACAACCTTTAAAAAACATTTGGGTGAGCACTTAAAATATCATAACATTCAAGTATATCCTTGTGGTGTGCCACAAGGATCAGTGTGGGGTCCCCTGCTTTTCGTCATTTATATAAATGATTTGGTTGTGAACATAGGAGGTATAGTTAGTGCATTTGCAGATACCAACACAATTGAAGGCATAGTGGACAGCGAAGAAGGTTACCTCAGAGTACAATAGCATCTTGATCAGATGGGCCAATGGACTGAGGAGTCGCAGATGGAGTTTAATTTAGATAAATGCAAGGTGCTGCACTTTGGAAAAGCAAATCAGGGCAGGACTTAAACACTTAATGGTAAGGTCCTGGGGAGTGTTGCTGAACAAAGAGACCTTCGAGTGCAGGTTCATAGCTCCTTGAAAGTGGAGTCGCAGGTAGATAGGATAGTGAAGAAGGTGTTTGTTATCCTTTCCTTTATTAATTAGAGCAGTGAGTATAGAGGTTGGGAGGTCATGTTGTGGTTGTACAGGACATTGGTTAGGCCATTTTTGGAATATTGCGTGCAGTTCTGGTCTCCTTCCTATTGGAAGGATGTTGTGAAACTTGAAAAGGTTTAGAAAAGATTTGCAAGGAATTTACGAAGGTTGGAAGATTTGAGCTATAGGGAGAGGCTGAATAGGCTGGGGCCGTTTTACCTGGTACATCGGAGGCTGAGGGGTGACCTTTATCAATGTTTACAAATCATGAGGGGTATGGATAGGATAAATAGTCCAGGTCTTTTCCCTGGAGTGGGAGAGTCCAGAACTAGAGGGCATAGGTTGAGGGTGAGAGGGGAAAAATTATAAAAGGGCAACTTTTTCACGCAGAGCGTGGTGAATGAGCTGCCAGAGGAAGTGGTGGAGGCTAGTACAATTACAACGTTTAAAAGGCATCTGGATGGGTATATGAAAACGAACGGGTTAGTGGGATATTGGCCAAGTGTTGGCAAATGGGACTAGATTAGGTTGGGAAATCTGGGCGGCATGGACGAGTTGGACCAAAGGGTCTATTTCCGTGCTGTACATCTCTATGGCTAAGTATGGGGACAAGTGCAAGAAATTGGGATTAGAGTGCCTTTAGTGGTAGTTATGTCAGTGCAGACTCAATGGGTCGAAGGGCCTTTTCTGCACTGTATAACTCTTATGGAAATTCATGGTTTTGTGCGGAAGCCTCATGTGAAGTGTTGTCCTGTATGTAGTGAGAAATACTCTTCAATAAATAGTTTTCCAACAGTCTAGCATCCTGGAGGCTCAATCAACTCCAATTCTAATTGAACTCCAGTTGACGATAAGAAACTCATATTCATGCACAGTTTAAAAAAACTCGTTGTGCTGCTGGTATCTTTTTTGTAGAATTTGTTTTGTTTCATTTGATATGCGAATATTGTGCCCTTCACACATTTCCAAACAGTTGTGAATTTGTTTTGGTGCCTCTGGTGTATGCCTGTCACTGTGAAACTATAATTCAACAAAGAAACTGCAAGCAGAGCTAATTCAGGTTTTGGAGGGCCAGTACCCATAAACAACTGCAGATTGGGGCCCGTACAGATAAAAGAAAGACAGTGGAATCATAGTGCTGTCATTTTGGTTAACAATCCTCTTAAACTGACCTAGGATCATAGGATCCTTACAGTGTGGAAACAGGCCCTTCTGCCCAACAAGTCCTTACTGACCCTCCGAAGAGTAACCCACCCAGACCCATTCCCCTACATTTAACCCCTGACTAATGCACCCGACCTACACACCGTTGAACACTATGGGCAATTTAGCGTGGCCAAATCACCTAACCTGTACATCTTTTGTGATTGTGGGAGGAAACCAGACCACCCGGAGGAAACCCACGCAGACACGGGGAGAATGTGCAAACTCCACACAGACAGTCACCCGAGGCGGGAGTCGAACTCTGGTCCCTGGCGCCATGCTGCCCTTACTGCCATCTTTATGAAATATAAGTGTTTCCAGCAGCTACTGTTTTCAAATAATAGGTCTGGCAGGGTTTGTGGAGAGTAAAGCAGAGAGAAGGCTCAGAAATCAACAAATCTTGCACTTGACAGTTTGGAAAAATGTCCACTACAATAACATCCAATACATCTTTCCCCCATATAGTGGTTCCTGAACGTCTGTAACCTTAAACTCCATTTCGATGTTCAAAGAATTAGTTACCTCCATTTTCCTGATACCCAATTAGCTGAGTATTACGTCATTGAAAGATTTAAAACTGCTGTCTTTGCTTTGCAGCCCCTCATTGCCCTGTACAGATCCCCATCCCCCATTTCCCTCTGCAGCCCCACTCCATCCCTAACCAGGTGACCCTTTTCGCACTCTGCAGCCCCTCTCTCCCTCCGTGTGCTTTTGACTACTCACCGCCATCGTCAGCCTCACTCTCTCATCCCCCTCCTTGAGACGCTCTTAAACCTAGCCCTGTTGAAATACTGTTTCACGCAGGTTTATTGTCTTTACTTTTGGACTGTTTGCATACCCCTCTTTATAATGCCCACAGTTTGGTTTGTTTTTTAAAACCGATTTCTCAACCTGTCTTGCCACCCTGTGTGATTTTAGTATACTTCGCCTCAGGTCTCTCAACTCCAGAAGACCCTTTTAATATTTTATTTATTAAATAACAACTATAGATGCTGGGAATCCAATGTAACAGGACCTGGACAGACTTGAACTGAAAAGTGACTAGGAACCTTCGCGCTGCATAAATGCCAGGCCACAATCATCTCCAGTTACATTGTAGTCATCGCCCCTTGGATGGTATTACCATTGTTGAATCCCCCATTATCAACATCCTGCGGGTTATCATTGACCAGAAACTTAACAGGACCTGCCATATCATACACTGGCTACAAGAGCAGGTTAGAAGCTAGGAATATTGTAGTAACTCAGCTCCTGACTCCCCAAATTCTGTACCCTCTCCAAGGCATAAGTCAAGAGTGTCATGGAATGCTCCTCACTTGTCTGGGTGACAAAAAGCCATGATGTGGAGGTGCCAGTGTTGGACAGGGGTGGACAAAGTTAAAAATCACACAACATCAGGTTACAGTCCAGCAGGTTTACGCGGACGTATTAGCTTTCAGAGCGCTGCTTCTTCATTAGGTAACTAGTCACCTGATGAAGGAGCAGCACTCTGAAAACTACTGCTTCCAAATAAACCTGTTGGACTGTAACCTGGTGTTGGGTGATTTTTAACTTTGACCACTCAAAGATTGGCACTAGCCAGGACAAAGCAGGTCTCTTGTTTGGTACCACATCCACAAGTATCCCTCTCCCTCCCCACCTTCCCAAATACTGACCCAGTAGCAGCGGTGTGTACTATCTGTAAGATGCACTACAAAAGTACACCATACATTCTTGGACAGCACCTTCCAAGCCCATGACCACTTCAATCTAGAAGGACAAAGGCAGCAGAAACATAGGAACACCACCCCCTAGAAGCTTCCCTGCAAGTCATTCATCATCCTGACTTGGAAATGTGGCACCGTTCCACCAGTGTCGCTTGGTCAAAATACTGGAATTTCCTACCTTTATGGCATTATGGGTGTACCTGAGGCAGATGGACTGTAGCAATTCAAACAAGCAGCTCACCACCACCTTTTCAAGGGCAACTGGGGACAGGAAATACAAGTGAATTTTTAAAAAAAAGAAGTTATAAAAATACAGATTAAGAAGCGTGAGTATTGAGAAGAGACCACATAAATTAGATTCTGAACAAGATTGTGTTAATGTTGCTTTTCCCTCAGATAGACATTAAATGTCACAGAACAAGGGAATACTTCCAGTGTCTCAGACCATATTTATCCTTCAAACACCACCTACAAACGTGACCACATCATTAATTTTCAGTGCTGCTTGTGGGATCTTGTAATGCATGTGTCTTCCTCAATTAAAACAATGACTACACTTCCAGATTACATTAACCTGGTGTGAAGTGCTTTGCAATGTCCTGAGGGTGTGAACAATCTTCCTGTAAAAACAAGTTGTTATTCTGGTCTTATTGTGATGGTGCCAGCTCTCTCTGTAATGTTGCACAAGAATCTTTTGGCACGCTGTACTACGAGAGAGATCACTTTCGCTTAAGCTTTTAAAAACTTTTCACATCTTTCCATGGCTCTGCCACTCTCTATCTCTCATTCTTCTTGCCCCACAACACTGCAAACACTAGGTTCCTCCAGATCATTAGAATACCCAAGGTCAGAGGAAGAGAAGTAGGCTATTCAGCCCTTCAAGCCTGCTCTGCTATTCAGTACGATTATGGCTGATCTGACATTCCTCATGTCTACTTTCCTGTCCTTTCCTCTAACCTGTGATTCCACTGCTGATTGTATGTCTATCTATCTCAGCCTTACCTTACACAAGGACTCAGCCCTGTGGCAAGGAGTTCCAAATACTCTCAATTCTCAGAGAAGAAATTCCCCCACATCTTAATCTTAAATTGGTACCCTTTATTTCCGAGACTAAGCCTTCTGGTCCGAGAGGAAACATCCTCTCAGCATTAAGACATGTCTTGCCCCTTAAGAATTCTACCTGTTTCAATGAGCTCACCTCTCATTCGTCTAAACTCCAATGAGTACAGTCTTAACCTGTTTAACCTTTGCTCATAAGATAATCTCTCCATATCGGGCACATCCCAGTGAATCATCTCTGAGCTGCCTCCAATGATATAATATTGTTTCTTGAATTGGGTGGGGCGGGGTGCAAAATTGCTCACAGTCCTCCAAACGTGGTATCACCAGCACCTTGTATTGTTGCGATAAGACTACCCTACTCTTACATTCCAACTTCCTTGACATAAAATATTCAATTTACCTTCTGAATTACCTGCTGAACCTGTGAATTGGTTTTCTGTGTTTCATGCACAAGTACCCCAAGTCTCTTTGTGTTGCAGCTTTCGGCAGTTTTTTTCCCTTCCAAAATGAACAACTTTACATTTTTCTACATTGTTTTCCATTTGTCAATATTTTTGCCCATTGATGTAATTTTTCAGTATCTCTCTGTAAACTTTTTGTATCCCTCTAGCAATTTGCCATTCCACATATTTTTGTGTTAACTTTGTACACCCCAGTCCAACACCGGCATCTCCAAATGGAAGGAAGCAAATGTACCAAAGCCATATTTGCAGTTTGTCTGCAAATATGGCTTTGGTACATTTGCTTCCTTCCACTCATTCAAACAAATAGTAAACAGTTGTGGTCCCGATTTGAGATGCCGGTGTTGGACTGGGGTGTACAAAGTTAAAAATCACACAACAGGAATGGCAAATTGCTAGAGGGATACAAAAAGTTTACAGAGAGATACTGAAAAATTACATCAATGGGCAAAAATATTGACAAATGGAAAACAATGTAGAAAAATGTAAAGTTGTTCATTTTGGAAGGGAAAAAAACTGCCGAAAGCTGCAACACAAAGAGACTTGGGGTACTTGTGCATGAAACACAGAAAACCAATTCACAGGTTCAGCAGGTAATTCAGAAGGTAAATTGAATATTTTATGTCAAGGAAGTTGGAATGTAAGAGTAGGGTAGTCTTATCGCAACAATACAAGGTGCTGGTGATACCACGTTTGGAGGACTGTGAGCAATTTTGCACCCCGCCCCACCCAATTCAAGAAACAATATTATATCATTGGAGGCAGCTCAGAGATGATTCACTGGGATGTGCCCGATATGGAGAGATTATCTTATGAGCAAAGGTTAAACAGGTTAAGACTGTACTCATTGGAGTTTAGACGAATGAGAGGTGAGCTCATTGAAACAGGTAGAATTCTTAAGGGGCAAGACATGTCTTAATGCTGAGAGGATGTTTCCTCTCGGACCAGAAGGCTTAGTCTCGGAAATAAAGGGTACCAATTTAAGATTAAGATGTGGGGGAATTTCTTCTCTGAGAATTGAGAGTATTTGGAACTCCTTGCCACAGGGCTGAGTCCTTGTGTAAGGTAAGGCTGAGATAGATAGACATACAATCAGCAGTGGAATCACAGGTTAGAGGAAAGGACAGGAAAGTAGACATGAGGAATGTCAGCCTCCTGTCTGTTGATTTTTGTGTGGTGCCCATTCATCCGTTGTCATAGCCTTTGCTCAGTTTCCCCAATGTACCATGCCTCCGGGCATCCCTGCCTGCAACGTATAAGATAGACAATGTTGGCTGAGTCACATGAGTACCTGCCATGTACAAGGTGGGAGGTGTCCCCACGTGTAATGGTAGTATCTATGTCCACACTCTGACACGTCTTGCAGTGCCTACCGTGACAGGGTTGTATGGAGTTGTCCTGAGAGCCGGGCGGCTTGCTACGAACAACGATCTGTTTGAGGTTTGGCGGTTGTTTAAAGGCAAGTAGTGGAGGTGTGGGGAAGGTCTTGGTCGCTCCGAAAGCTAGTGTGCTTCCAATTAAACCTGTTGGACTATAACCTAATGTTGTGTGATTTTTAAAGTTGTGGTCCTAGCACTGATCCATGTAGAACCCCTGTAGTTGCACATTGCCAACCTGACAAAGATCCCTGTATCGCCAAGCATTTCCTCCCCATTGGCCAATTCTCCATCCACGCCAATATACTACTCCAAAACCATGGGCTTTTATCTTTTGACGTAACCTTTTGAGCTACCTTGTTGAACGCCTCCTGGAAGCCTAAGTACAACACATCTTCTGGTTCCTCTCTATCCACACTGGTTGAAACTTCCTTGAAAAACTTCAATAAACTAGTCAGACATGATTTCCCTTTCATGAAGTCATGCTGACTGCTTCGTTAGATTATGATTTTCCAAATGTAATGCTATTACATTCCTAATAATTGATTCCAACTTTTTCCAACTGCTAATCAGTGTAGAGTTACACGCTTTTTTCCCTCCTTCCCTTTTTGAATAGGAGTGTCACTTTGGAAGTTTACTAGTCATCCCATATTTTTCCAGAATTCAAGGATTTTTGCATAATTGCAGCCAATGCATCCACAGTAGCTCTGTAGCTAGCACTTTTAGGAACCTAGCATGTAACCCATCAGGGCCAGAGAATGCCTTTCATCCCATTAGTTTGTCTTATACTACTTCTCCATTGATCATGATGGTACTTAATTGTTACCCTGTATTCTTTACTATTAATGCGATGTTTGACATATCTTCCACTGTAAAGACTGCTTTTAGCTCCTCTGCCATTTTCTTCTTCTCCAAGCTTGTCTTCCTTGGTTCATTTTCAAAGGAGTCTGTGTTTACTTTGACCTCTCTCTTTCTAATGAATATTTTAAATAAGCTCTTATTGTCAGTTTTTATGTTCCTCACTCGTTTGTCCTCTCAGTTTATTTTCTCGCTTTCTATAATCTTTTTAGTACTCCTTTGCTGTATTCTGAACTTATCTCAGTCTTTGAGACTAACACTGACTTTTGCCTATTTACATGCTTTCTCTTTCAATTTAATACTCTCCTTGAACTTTCATAATTAGCCATGGTTGTCTTATCCCTCTCTTAGAACCTTTCAATAGAAATATATCCCAGTAAGAAAGAGAGTCCTGAGTTTCTTCAAATGTCTGCCAATGGTTGCTGATTGTCTTTCCTGCTAATCTGTCTGCCTGGTTCACTTTAGCTAATTCAATCCTCATTCCATTGTAATTCCCATTATGTAAGTTGAACACAGTTTTTTCTGACCCCTCACTCTCAACCTGAATATTAAATTCTATAATGTTGTGATCATTACTTCCTTGGGAATCTTTTACTCAGAGGTCTTTTATTAAACCTGCCTCATTACCCCTGACCAGATCTAGAATAGCCTGTTCCTGTTTGGCTCTATGGCATACTGCTCTAGGACGCTATCCCAAATGCACTCTGTGAATTCATTGTTGTAGCTACCCTTTCCAACTTAATTAACCTAATCAACGTGAAAATTAAAGTCACCCATAACTTTTGCTGTATTCTTTTTACATGATTTGGAGATGCCAGTGTTGGACTGGGGTGTACAAAGTTAAAAATCACACAACACCAGGTTATAGTCCAACAGGTTTAATTGGAAGCACACTAGCTTTTGGAGTGACGCTCCTTCATCAGGTGTTACATGCTCCTCTTATGTCATGATTTGTAGCCTTTCCAATAGAGTAATACAGGCTAAGCCAGCATTTATTGCCAGCGGGCAGTTAAGAGTCAACCACATTGCCCTGGGTCTGGAATCACGTTTCGGCCAGACCAGGGCGTTAGTGAACCAGATGTGTTTCCTGACAATAGATTCATGGTCATCATTAGAATCTTAATTCCAGATTTTTATTGAAGTCAAATTCTTCCAACTGCCATGGTGGGATAGGAATGTGTGGCCCCAGAACATTACCTGGGTCTCTGGATTAACAGCTCAATGATAATATCTCTAGGTCATTGCCTCCCCAATGGAAATTATACACTATTGAGTAATTCTTCTTTCCCTTACATTTTTTCACCTCCCCCAAATAAGTTGTCTATTATCTGAGCCTAGAATGTCTCTCAATATTGTCCTCATTTCATTTCTTATTAACAGTGCTACTCCACCACCTTTGCTGTCCCTCCTATCTTTCCAAAAGGTTAAGATTAGATTAGATTAGATTACATTACAGTGTGGAAATAGGCCCTTCGGCCCAACAAGTCCACACCAACCCGCCGAAGCGGAACCCACCCATACCCCTACATTTACCCCTTACCTAACACTACGGGCAATTTAGCATGGCCAATTCACCTGACCTGCACATCTTTGGACTGTGGGAGGAAACCGGAGCACCCGGAGGAAACCCACGCAGACACGGGGAGAATGTGCAAACTCCACACAGTCAGTCGCCTGAGGCGGGAATTGAACCCGGGTCTCTGGCGCTGTGAGGCAGCAGTGCTAACCACTGTGCCACCGTGCCGCCCACTATCTCTCATTGTTCAGTTCCAGTTTTGATCTCCTTGAAACCATGTTTCCAATGGCACTAAGGTCATATCTATTTACCTTGATTTACACCATCACCTTATTCCGAAGGCCTTTTGCATTAAGATCCTCAACATTTAAATTTATTCTATTTTCATATTTCCATACCCTTTCATGGTTCCTTGGTGCAAAATGACATTCAAATATTCTGTCTCTTTATTTTTTTTCGTATCAATCAGGTCCATCATTAATCTGCAATCCTACCTTCTTCTTTACCTTTGTTTAATTTTCCATGAACCATCCCCCACTTTAAACTATTTAATATAAAGCTGTATCTACAGCCCTAGTTCTACAATGCACCAGAATTCCTGTCCCACCATGATTTAGGTGGAGCATTTTGTATTGAAACAGCTCCCCCCCACTTCCCAGTATTGGTGCCAATGCCCCACAAATTCAAACCCATTCAAATGCCACACATTTACTTCTTTAATCTTGCTAACCCTGTGCCAGTTTGCTTGTGGTTCGGCTAGTAATCTGGAGGTTATTACCTTTTTGGTACCTTCCTCACTTGTAGACACACCTTCCCTGTCCCTGATTACTGAGCCAATTTGAGGTAATTAATCTAAGAGCTGTGACTTCCTCCTGAAACACAACATCCAGGTAACTCTCCCCCTCCCTGACGGTCGCAGTGTTACAAACTCAGACCCCAAGTCATCAACTCAGAATCAAAAGCATAGTTTTGGCTTCCTTCGCACCCCAATTTCCTTTTGTTTGGTTACTGTGTCTTTTAGCATAAGGCTCTTCGAACTGGGATTCCTCCCTAAACTTTCTCTCAGCCTGTCCTCTTCAACCAAGCAAGCACGGTGGCTCAGTGGTTAGCACTGCTGCCTCACAGCGCCAGGGACCCAGGTTCAATTCCCACATCAGGCAACTGTCTTTGTGGAGTTTGCACATTCTCCCTGTGTTTGCGTGGGTTTCCTCTGGGTGCTCCGGTTCCCTCCCACAATCCAAAGGTGTGCAGGTCAGGTGAATTGGCCATGCTAAATTGCCCATAGTGTTAGGTGCATGAGTCAGGGGGAAAGGTAGGGGAATGGGTCTGGGTGGGTTGCTCTTCGGAGGGTCGGTGTGGACTTGTTGGGCCGAAGGGCCTGTTTCCACACTGTAGGGAATTTAATCATCTACGCTGAAAATGTGTTGCTGGAAAAGCGCAGCAGGTCAGGCAGCATCCAGGGAACAGGAGAATCGACGTTTCGGGCATAAGAAGGGCTTATGCCCGAAACGTCGATTCTCCTGTTCCCTGGATGCTGCCTGACCTGCTGCGCTTTTCCAGCAACACATTTTCAGCTCTGATCTCCAGCATCTGCAGACCTCACTTTCTCCTCAATTTAATCATCTAATCAATTTTGATTTTTTGCTATGTATTTTGGTGTCAGTTTGTTTTGTGTTGATATCATTCTTGTCAAACAACTTGTTACATCTGTGCTCACGGTACCCTCTGGAAAAGCAAGCAGTTGCTACAGCAGTACCAGAGAGAAAGTGAGGACTGCAGATGCTCGAGAGTTAGAGTCAAAAAGTGTGGTGCTGGAAAAGCACAGCAAGCCAGGCAGCATCTGAGGAGCAGGAGAGTTGACATTTCGGGCAAAAGCCCTTCATCAGGAATGTGGGGGGTGGGGAAGGAGCCTGAGAGATAAATGGGTGTGTTAGGTAGCTGGGAATGCAATAAATGGATGCAGGAAGGAGGTAATTGTGATAGGTCGGTGGGGAGGGTGGAATGGATAGGTGGGAAGGAAGATGGACAAGTGGAACAGGTCAAGAGGGCGGTGCCGAGTTAGAGGGTTGGATCTGGGATGAGATGGGGAGAGAGGAGATTTAGAAACGACTAAAATCAACGTTGATGCCGAGTGCATGAAGGATCCCAAAGCGGAAATTGAGATATTCTTCCTTCAGTTGTTGGGAGGCTTGGATTTGGCAGTGGAGGAGGCTCAGGACTTGCATGTCCTTGGGGTAGTGTGAAGGGGAGTTGAAGTGGTCGGCCACAGGGCGGTGGGATTGTTGGGTGCGTGTCTCCCAGAAACGCTCCATGAGTTGGCGTTCTGTCTCCCCGATGCAGAGGCGACCACATCGGGAGCAACTGATACAGTATATGAAGTGGGTGGATGTGCAGGAAAATCTCTGCTGAATGTGAAAAGATCCTTTGGGCCCTTGGACATAGGGAGGTATGGGTGCAGGTTTTACACCTCTTGCGGATCAAGGGGAGGTGCTGGGAGTGGAGATTGGATTAGTTAGGAGCCTGGACCTAATGAGATAATTGTGGAGGGAATGGCTTTGCGGAGCGCAGATAGGTGTGGGGAAGAAATGGTGGTCGAAATGACGGAGGATAATGTGCTGTATCGGGGTATTAGTGGGGTGGAAGGTGAGGCCTTGGGGGTTTCTATCCTTGTTGTGTTTGGAGGGGTGGGGTTCAAGGGCTGAGTTGCAGGAAGATGCGCTGGAGGGCGTTGTTGATCATGTGGGAGGGGAAATTGCGGTCCTTGAAATAGGAGGCCATCTGGGATGTCCTGGGGTAGAATTGCTTCTCCCGGGAACAGATATAATGGGGGCAGAGGAATTGGGAGTAAAGGATTGTGTTTTTAGAGGGGCGTGGGAGGAGGTGTAGTCCAAGTAGCTGTGGGAGTCAGTGAGTTTGAAATAGATGTCTGTATTGAGTCGCTTGCCGGGATGGAGAGGTCCCAGGAAAGGGAGGGAGGTGTCCGAGATGGTCCAGGTGAACTTAAGGTCAGAGTGGAACGTGTCAACAAAATTGTTGAACGGCTCAACCTCCTCGTGGGAGCATGCTGTGGTACCGATGCAGTCATGAGTGTGGTGGGGGATGGTGCCAGTATAACTGCGGAAGATGGACTACTTCATGTAACATGCTGAAAATGTGTTGCTGGAAAAGCGCAGCAGGTCAGGCAGCATCCGAGGAACAGGAGAATCCTGAAGAAGGGCTTATGCCCGAAACGTCGATTCTCCTGTTCCTTGAATGCTGCCTGACCTGCTGCGCTTTTCCAGCAACACATTTTCAGCTCTGATCTCCAGCATCTGCAGCCCTCACTTTCTCCTACTTCATGTAACATACAAAGAGGCAGACATGTCTGGGCCCATGCAGATTTCCATGGCTACCATGGAATAGCAGTTTGCTTTTTTCACCTGTTGTGTCTTTAGGAATCGCCAGAATGAACCTGGCAATCTTTTTGTTGTGCAGTTTATATCCATGAGTTTGGATTCAAGATATAGGTAGATTGATTGAGGAGAAGGCAGGTTAAGAACTGTCATGAGGCTTAAGCTTCTTTATAACACTGTTTATTTCTTATTAAGCCTAAAAACTATTACATATCGTATTCAGAGGTATTACCAGGCTTTAATTTTACTATTGCATCGTTGAAAGAGTGTTCTGTGAACTCTACTGTCTAATGTTAGTATGTCTACTCCATATGTTTCTCTGCACACATTTCTATCACTCAGATTAGTTGATAGCAGGCTTCAGCCTAGCTCTCAATTGTTTTTCTCTTTCTCTCTCTCAACTCTGCCCACACTGCAATTTTAAAGTTGCTGTAGGCTCCTAAAGCCTTTCTATGTCCCTTCAGTACTCCACTTTAGTTCAGTTTAGCACAATTTCCAGACCATTTAATACGTTTTGTGACAGCTGGGGAAGATTTCCAAAGCTGGTGCAGAAATTAGTAATGAAGAGTGCTTTGAGGCTGTAATAAGTTTGCTGTTACCTTTTTGCACATTTTCTGAGTCAGTATTGTTCAATAGAAATTGCCAAATTGAGTATGCAACAGCCCTCACTAGTATTTCCATAGTCCTCTAACTGTAGTATTGTCAAGCTTCTTAAGGTATGACACAGGGGCCTTGTGAAGTAGAATTTGTCACCAGTCCACATAAGGAAATATTAGAAATAAAGACCAAAAGCTTAGTGAATGAAATCGGTTTCCAGGATCATGTTCAGGAGGGAGGGTGGTTGAGATCTGTGGAAACACGAGATACCAGAAATGAAGGAATGCAGATATCTTGAAGGATTTAAAGTGTGAAGGAGACTGAAATAGAGAGTTGAGGCAATGGATGATTTCTGATCTTCAAAGACTGGTGGATGCAGAGACTTTCAAAGTTATAAAGGCAGGGCTTGACAGATTCTTAGTAAGCAAAGAGGTGGAATGTTCTCAGGTGTTGGTGGGAATGTGGTTCTGAGGTTGCAATCAGATCAGCCATAATCATTTTAAATGGTGCAAGAGGCCAAAAGCTCTAATCGTACTCCAAAATATCTATTCATATATCCTTAAACATAGTTAAAAATTTAAAATGCAAACATTCATCGATTAGCAAGAGTGTAATAGGACTTGGTGTAACTTGGGCTGCAGATTTTATATAAGAAGTGGGAACAGCAGTCGGCTTTTTGGCCCATTGAGTCTCCTCCTCGATTCATAGAACATAGAACATAGAAGAATACAGCGCAGTACAGGCCCTTCAGCCCTCGATGTTGCACCGATCCAAGCCCACCTAACCTACACTAGCCCACTATCCTCCATATGCCTATCCAATGCCGGCTTAAATGCCCATAATGAGGGAGAGTCCACCACTGCTACTGGCAGGGCATACCATGAACTCACGACTCGCTGAGTAAAGAACCTACCCCTAACATCTGTCCTATACCTACCACCCCTTAATTTAAAGCTATGCCCCCTCATAATAGCTGACTCCATACGTGGAAAAAGATTCACACTGTCGACCCTATCTAAATCCCTAATCATCTT
>NC_057716.1:117048886-117060606 GCF_004010195.1 Chiloscyllium plagiosum | reverse complement strand
AATTTCCAATACCTCTTCTCTACATACCTCAAAGCCATCCATTCTACTTATTTGTGACTCAGTACTCACATCGGCAACAATGTCCTGTTTCTGAGTGAATACTGACGAAAAGTATTCATTCAGTGTCTCCCCAATCTCTTCAGCCTCCACACGCAACTTCCCACTACTATCCTTGACTGGACCTATTCCTACCCTAGTCATTCTTTTATTCCTGACATACCTATAGAAAGCCTTAGGGTTTTCCCTAATCCTACCAACTAAGGACCTTTCATGTCCCCTCCTTGATTCAGTGAGATAATGATTAATCTGATAATCTACGATGGAACCTCTACAGCTCCCTGCAGTAAAGAATTCCACAGGTTCATTATCCTCTGAAAAAACAAATTTCCCCTATCTTAGTCTTAAATGGGTGACTCCTTACTCGGAGGTTATTCCCTCTGGTTCCAAGACGTTCTCACGAGAGGAAACAATCTCTCTGCATTTACACTGGCAGGAAGAATACAGGAAGTGACAATGTTCAAACCTCAAATTTTCTCATGTTATATTCCATTTGCTAAGTTTTTCCCCACCCGTGTAACCTATTTGTAAGCCTTTGTAGACTCTTTGTATCTATCTACACCACTTGCCTTCTCACCTATGTTTGTGTCATTTTTACACTTGGTGATAAGGAATTCGTGACAATTCATGTCATTAATATCTGTTGTAAATAATTGTGGCCCTGGCACTGATCACTCTGGCACTCAACTAGTTACAGATTGCCTTCCTGAAAATGCTCCCAAATCTCTCTATTAGTTAACCAATCCTGTTCTTAGCTTCTTAAGAAGCTTTATGTGTGATACCTGATCACATGGTTTTCAATAATTCATATATATTTCATGTACTGGTTTCTCTTTAACTATTCTGTTTGTTATTTCTTCAAAGTACTCTAGTTTGTCTCTGCATAACTACAGAGTGTATTTCTAAATGTCCTATTATAACATCCTTTGTGGGATGCTCTAACATCTTCCTAATGATAGGCATTAAGTTGATTGGGAGAAAGTAAGGACTGCAGATGCTGAAGATCAGAGTCGAAGAGTGTGGCTCTGGAAAAGCACAGCAGGTCAGGCAGCATCTGAGGAGCAGGAGAATAGACGTTTTTGGGTATAAGCCCTTCATCAGGAATGAGACTTGTGGGCCAAGGGGACTGAGAGATAAATGGGACGGGGTGGGGCTGGGGGAGAAAGTAGCTGGGAATGCAATAGGTAGATGAAGGTGGTGGTTAAAGTTGGAGAGGAAGGTGAAGTGGATAGGTGGGAATGAAGATGGACAGGGCTGACCGTTCAAGAGGGGTGTTGCTGAGTTGGGAGGTTGGATCTGGGATAAGATGTGGGGAGGGGAAATGAGGAAGCTGTTGAAATCCATATTGATTTCACCACTTTAACTCCCCTTCCCACTCCACCAAGGACATGCAGGTCCTGGGCCTCCTCTATCGCCAAACCCTAACCACCTGACGTCTGGAGGAAGAATGCCTCATCTTCCATCTTGGGACCCTCCAAACACATGGGATCAATGTGGATTTCACCAGTTTCCCCATTTCTCTTCCCCCCACCTTATCCTAGTCCCAACCTTCCAACTCGGCACCGCTGTCTTGAACCGTCTGACCTGTCCATTTTCCTTCCCATCTATCTGCTCCACCCGCCTCTCTGACTATCACTTTCATCTACCGATCTCATTCCCATCTACCTTCCCCTCAGTCCAATCCTCCTCACATTTATCTCTCAGCCTCCTTGGGCCTCATTCTTGACGAAGGGCTTATGGTCGAAACGTCGATTCTCCTGCTCCTTGGATGCTGCCTGACTGGCTGTGCTTTTCCAGCACCACACTCTTCAGTTAAGTTGACTGGCCTATAGTTTTTTTTTGGGTCCTTCCTTTTTTGAATAAGGGTGTTACATTGGCAGTTTCTCCACTTTTTCAGAACCTAAGGCTCCTTGGAAGATTAGTACCAGTGCACCCACTATCCCTGTAGCTGCATCATTTTAAAATCCCAGGATCCAATGCATCAGCTCCAGGCAACTGATCAACCTTTAACCCCATTAGTTTCTCTAGTATTTTGCTCTAGTAATAATTATCATATTTATTTGCTCCACCCTCTTTAGCCTTTTGTTTATTTAGTTTTTGTAATGTTTTAGTGTCCCCTACAGTCGACACTAATACAAAATATTTTTAAACTCCTCTGGGAGAGCTTCCATGTATGATTCTGACCAATATTTCTCTGATCTTTTGTATGGAATGCTTGTTCACAAATTAGAGAATTTAGAGAGGTTCTGTAACTGCTGTGAGTGGAGTTCTATAGTTTATTTTCATATAGTCTTATTGCAAAGATGAAGGCCATTTAACCTAATGCTGCTGTGCTCCATCAGAGCCTCCTCCCAATATGCATCAGCTCAGCTGATCACCATAAATTTTTATTATTTTCTCCCTCAAAATCATTTTCATGCTTTCGCAATCTGCAAACACAGTCAAATGCGTGATTTCTATGGACAGAAAAAGAAAAATGCCAGGATAAAAAAGCAAGAAAGAAATCAAGACATGGAATGAGAATAAAATGGAAAACAATATCACAGTGGCATCATGGTTTATAATTTCAAACACATGGCCTGTGAAAATTGCAAATCATTAATTTCTTTCTCAATCTGTGCTCTGTTTAAGGGAGATTCTATATCAGGAGCAAATCACTTGAGATTTAACTTGAAAAAAATTATTTCCCAAGTGTGTGTAATAAGATCAGTTTAACTGATGAAGTGATGTGTGTGATTTGTGATTTCTTGGCATTTTGGTAAATTCAGTGCATCGGAGTTAGCTCTTTTTTTTTGGTCAGTAGTTTGGTCAAGGGTCACATTACCCTGACACTAGAGTCTAGAGAAGGAGCTCCACAAGCCTTTATTCTCTCTGATGCCTCAAGCTGAAAATATGTTTCGTTAAGTGGTTTTGTTAAAAAAAAGCATTCTAATATTTAAACTGGAGCTAATGTGTTGTCGATTTGTACAAGGAGTCTTACATCAGTGACTCTTCCTTCAAAGTTAAAAATCACACAAGATTATAGTCCAACAGGTTTCTTTGGAAGTACAAGCTTTTGGACTGTTGCTCCTTCACCAGGTAGCTAGTGACTAGCTTTCGGTATGCTGCTCTTTTGTCAGGTAGCTAGTGACTAGCTACCTGACAAAGGAGCAGCACACCGAAAGCTAGTACTTCCATATAAACCTGTTGGACTGTAACCTAATGTTGTGTGAATTTTAACTTTGCCGCCCCAGTCCAACACCAGCATCTCCACATCATGTCTTCCTTCAAATGCACCACAGTATGTGAAATATATGGGAGACTGACCCAGTTTAAACTGAAGCCTAACAAACACATGACGTTTGATCACTTATCACAGTTGAATATCTTTTTAGGAAAAATTAATGATACAATAAGGATCTTATGAATAGAACTTGGACTGTGTTGCTCCTGTTATGACACAGGGATAGCAAGCCAGACCAAATCATATTCCTGACACTGGATAACACAGTACAGTAAAATTAAAGCATTGTATGTTCCTTAAAAGTGCCCAACTGTTCTTGACCAGACTTTATGAAGAACAGATGTCAGATACCAGCGTGTAGCTTAAACAGAAATTAACAGTTTATTGTTAACACTGTAACTTTTGCAGAGCAAAGTTAAAAAACAAGGTAATCTAATTAATGATTATGACTTAAAGCCAATCTTATTTTATCGTAACTTCCCGCTCATGCGCGCATAGATGCACGCATATCTGTCTGTTTGCGTGTGTCTCTCTCTCTCTCTCTCTATCAATATCTCTCTCTTTCTCAGCATTAAGGGATAAATTAAGAAGAAAATAAGTGTTGCAACTAGTTGGGCCACTGAACCAGTTTTAAATGATGGTCATAGAGTCAGAGATGTACAGCATGAAAACAGACCCTTCGGTCTAATCCGTCCATGCCGACCAGACATCACAATCCAATCTAGTTTCACCTGCCAGCACCCGGCTCATATCCCTCCAAACCCTTTCTATTCATATACCCATCCAAATGCCTCTTAAATGTTGCAATTGTACCAGCCTCCACCACTTCCTCTGGCAGCTCATTCTGTACACGTACCACCCTCTGTGTGAAAAAGTTGCTCTTTAGGTCCCTTTTATATCTTTCCCTTCTCACCCTAAACCTATGCCCTCTAGTTCTGGATTCTCTGACCCCAGGGCAATAAGTTCCCTACCACTGATGTAAGGCTCACTGACTTCTAATTTCCTGGATTATCCCTGTTCCTATTCTTAAATGTGGATTTCCTCCGGGTGCTCCCAAAGACGCGCAGGTTAAGTGAATTGGCCATGTAAATTGCCCATAGTGTTCAGGGACACTTAGGATAGGTTCATTAATCATGGAAAATGTAGAGTAATAGGGTAGGGAAATGGGTCTGGTTGGGATACTGTTCGGAGGGTCTGTATGGACTTGTTGGGCCAAATTACCTGTTTCCACACTGTAGGGATTCTATAAATCTGTGAAACCAAGCAATGACATTGGCTGTTCTCCCGTACTCTGAGACCTCTCCTGTGACTAAAGAAGATACAAAGATTTCATACAAGGCCCCAGCAATTTCCTCACTTGCCTCCCTTAGCCTTCTAGAGTAGATTCCAACAGATCCTACAGAATTGTCTACCTTAATGCTTTTTAAAAAATCCCAATACCACCTTTTTTTAATATTGACATGGCACAGGATATCAATCTACCCCTTCCAAGATTCACTGTTCAACATGTCCTTCGCCTTTGTGAACTTTGATGCAAAGTATTTGTTAAGGACCTCACCCATTTCCTCCGTCTCCATACCTAAATTCTCTTCTGTCCTTGAGTGGACTTGCCCTTTGCCTAGCTCAAAGGTCAACCTTGACCCACATTTCCAAACCAAATACAAGAAAGATAAAAACTAAACATTGAAGATCTCAACATCCCTCCCAATCCTCCGTTATTTCTTATTTTTGCCTCTAATGGTCTCTGCATGTTATTGTTTTTTTAAGTGATTAAATGTGGCTTCACAGCAACTCATTTTCCGATATGCAGTGGCATTCAGTAGCTTCAAGAACTGCAGCAAGGAGGATAGAAATGGTGGTGACATTGATAGGGCAGGAATTAGAAGCTCTGGTGAGGAGGAAATGTCAACATGTGATTGCAAGGAGACCAGAGGTAGATTTGGTTGAAATTAAACTGAGGATTAGGCAAGGGAGAAGTCATGTTGTACAAAGAGTCCTGAATATAGGGTTTGGATTCAGTTCAAGAAGGATTCCGCACATTGCAGATTGTTACAGCAGTTGTTTCAAACCTGATGTCTAGCTGAACAGCAGAAGGGACAGAACTTGGCAGTAAATTGGCTGAATGTCCTTAAGATGTTGGATGGCATTGTAACAGTGCAGCTGTCCAGCACAAGTGTTTGAAGGGCAAATTCCTAGTTGGTAGCTGCTGGACGTGTAACTGAACTTAAAATGTCACTGAGCAAGACTGGACTTAGCGCAAGAACATAGACTAATCAGTTGAGAACAAGAAAAACAGAAATTGCTGGAAAAACTCAGCAGGAATGCCAGCATCTGTGGAGAGGAAGCAGAGTTAATGTTTTGGGTCAAATCCTCCTTCTTCAAAACTGCATTTCCTTCGAGCCTGAAAGGAAAAGAAAAAGTTTCTTGTTAGAATGTAAAATGAGCTGGAAGACGAAGTCGAACTAGGGAGCAGGACAGCTCTGAGCCAGCATGAAGCGGTGCTGATGGTCGAGAGTGTGTGCATGGCGATGCATAGCACTGAATATGTGGTGAAAGCAGATGACTGAGGAGCTGTACGTCATGGAGATACTGGGTGGATTCAAAACACAAAGGATGGAACTTCAGTTGGAATCCATTTGGGCTGAATCTGAGCTGACGATAGTCACTGAGGAAAGTGATGTTGCTGTGGAAGCAAGTCTTTACAAGTACCTTGTGGAACACCAGAAGCGACAACAAAAGGAATGATGTTGATCAAGAAAAGATGTATAAATAGAAATCGGACAGAGGAACTGAACTTCTTCAAGGCGGGCATACCTGGAAGTGATGTGGCCGTGTCTTAAATACTAAACAAAGAAAAAGAACTGTGGACGCTGGAAATCAGAAACCAAAACAGAAATTGCAAGAAAAGCTCAGCGGGTCCGGCAGCATCTATGGAGAGAAATCAGAGTTCATGTTTTGGATCAGTTGTGAGGGTTGATGACCATTACAAAATGATATGTTGACCTGTCATTTTCATCCTTCTTATCCAGGAGGCCAAGATCTTTTTGAGATTTTGGTCAGAGTTTGATGGTTGGCATCAAAATGGATTTGAAGCTGCCTCAAGCTGTCAGAGATTGTCACTAGAGTTAAGATTTCTTTGGACAATCTAGATTTTCCAATTACGTAGTCCTGGCCCCCAGTTTTGACCCAAACTCCGACAATCCGTGAAATTTCTTCCCTAATCCAAATGTCCCAGGAGCAGGCCAGTGGGCATTTATCCTCTGACTCTAAATCGTTGCCTTTGGATGAAACTTCTATTAAGAGAGTTTGTTCCGCATCTTCTGCCTCAGAGGAGTTGACTGCTGGTGGACAAACTGCCCAATCTTCAAGTGAAATTGATTAATCTGATCATGGGCAATTGTTATACCAAGTTGTTAAATCATTTTTCGTGAGGAGTGAAATATCCGCAGACTAATCTCAAACCTACATTTCTACGTTCTCTTCTGAACATGGAAACCACCTTTTATTCATTGCCTATCACACCCCATAACATATATTAAACAAACAGCCTGGAACCAGTTTTATTTTGTGAAGAGCCTGTGAAGAAGGATGTGGGCCTGAGGTGCAATTAGGCTGATACACTAACCTGCTGACTCTGCACATAAAAGGACAAGTTCCAAGCTGTCTGACACCATCACGGGGGGTCAATTTCTCACTTGTATTCTCTGAATACAGATCCTGTTGGTCCCTAATGAGGAGAGTTATATAGATGTACAGCACAGCCACAGATCCTTTGGTTCAACTCGTCCATGCTGACCAGATATCCTAAACTAATCAAATCCCATTTGCCAGCACCTGGCCATACCCCTCCAAACCTTTCCTATTCATATACACATTCAGATGCCTTTTAAATGTTGCAATTGTACTAACCTCCACCACTTCCTCTGGCAGCTCATTCCACACACGCACCATGCTCTCTGTGAAAATGTTGCCCCTTGGGTCCCTTTTAAATGTTTCCCCTCTCATCCTAAACTTATGCCCCGTAGTTCTGGACTCCCCCACCTCAGGGAAAAGACCTTGTCTATTTAACCTATCCAATTTATCTGATTGTTCGTCCTCATTGAGGGGGCATCTGGGGGATGGTGAAAACACGGCAGGCTGGGAGCTAGGACCTGGTGTAGGGCTGGAGCTGGGAGTGTGCGTGGAGACTGTAGCTGGAGTGGGAGTGGTAGTAGAGAGACCGAGGGTGACGTCATTTACGGAAGTGGTGCTCACCCCAGGCAGCAGGGGGTGAGGCAGAGGTGGTGACTGGGATCCGCGGTGGTGGTATAGGTGATTCGGCGGTGTTCATGTGAGTGGCGTCAGTGGGAGAGTGGACGGATGTGGCTGCAGCGGCAACAGTGGGGACGGAAATGATGTTCTGGTTAAGCCTCGCGTTGATTTCGGTGGTGGCGGATCTTGGAGCGGTGGTGCAGCAGATCTAGTCGTGGTCATGATGGTGGTTGTCTGGCTGGTGGTCGCGGAGACGGTTGTCTGGCCAACGACTGCGGAGGTGGCATGGTCAACCATGGCTATGGGCTGTTGAGTGGCGGGGACAGAAGTGATGTCATCACTCACCGCTGTGGTGGTGGCTGGAGTGGCCGCGTGGCGGATGGCAGCCGATAGAGATCACGTCCATCACTCTGCCCTCATCATTCCTCTTTGTTACTTCTTCAAAAAACTCAATCAAGTTTGTGAAACATGATTTCTCATGCACAAAGCCATGTTGACTATCTCTAATCAGTCCTTCCTTTTCCAAATACATGTACATCCTCTCCCTCAGGAATTCCCCCCAACAACTTGCTCACCACTGACGTCAGGCTGACTGGTCTATAGTTTCCCGGCTTTTCCTTACCACCTTTTTTAAATAGTGGTACCACATTAGCCAACCTCCAGTCTTCCAGCACCTCACCTGTGACTATCAATGATACAAGTGTTCCAGCAAGGGGCCCAGCAATCAGTTCTCAATCTTCCCACAGAGGTTTAGGGTACACCTGATCAGGTCCTGGGGATTTATCCACCTCAAGACATCCCTCTGTAAAATGGACATTTTTCAAGAGGTCACCATCTATTTCCCCACATTCTACATCTTCCATGTCCTTCTGTACAGTAAACACTGATACAAAATACTCGTTTAGTATCTCCCTCATTTCCTGCAGTTCCACACATAGGCTGCCTTTCTGATCTTTGATGGGCCTTCAATTTCTCTAGTCATCCAGAATTCCCTCCACCTACTAGCCTTGCCTTTCACCCGAGCAGGAACATACTGTCTCTGGACTCTCGTTATCTCATTTTCGAAGGCTTCCCATTTTCCAACTGTCCCTTTATCCGCGAACATCTGTCTCCAATCAACTTCTGAAAGTTCTTGCCTAGTACAGTCAAAATTGGCCTTCCTCCACTTTAAAACTTAAAATTTTATATCTGGTCTATTTTTTTCCATCACTATTTTAAAACCAGTAGAATTATGTCGCTGGCCCCAAAGTGCTCCCCAACTGACACCTCAGCCACTTGCCTTGCATCAGTTTCCAAGAGGAGGTGAGTTTTTGCACCTTCTTTTGTCGGTACATCCACCAACTGAATCAGAAAATTTTATTGTACACACTTAGCAAATTCCTCTCTTTCTACACTCTTAACACTGCGACTATGTTTGAAAAGTTAAAATCCCCTACCATAACCACCCTATTATTACAGATGACTGACATCTCCTTCCAAATTTGTTTCTCAATTTCCTGCTGACTATTGGGGGGCGTGGGTGGTCTATAGTACAATCCCAATAAGGTAATCATCCCTTTGTTATTTCTCAGTTCCACCCAAATAATGTCCCTGGACATATTCCCAGGAATATCCTCCCTAAGTACAGCTCTAATGTTATCCCTTATCAAAAACACCATGCCCCCCACCCCCATCCTTCCTGCAGCATTTATAGCCAAGAACATTAAACTGCCAGTCCTATCTGTCCATGAGCCAGGTCTCTGTAATTCCTATGATATTCCAGTCCCATGTTCCTCACCATGCCCTAGGTTCATCTGCCTCCCTTGTTAGGCCTCTTGCATTGAAATAAATGTGATTTAATTTGTTACTCCTAACTCGTTCTCAATGTTGTTGTTCTACCTGTCTTGAGTATTTGACTTGCTCCTTTTCCCAACTGTACCAGTCTCAGACTGATCTCTTTCCTCACTATCTCCCCAACCTCACTAGTTTAAATCCTCCCGAGCAGCTCTAACAAATCTGCCTGCCAGTATATTAGTCCCCTTCCAATTAAAGTGCATTCAGCCCTTCTTGTACAGGTCACCTCTAACCCAGAAGAGATTCCAATGATCCAAAAATGTGAACCCTTCTCCTCAGCCAAACATTCATCTGCTCTATTCTCCTATTCCGACCCTCACCACCTTGTAGCACCAGGAGTAATTCAGATATTGCTATTCTTGCGGACTCCCATTTTAAATTCCTGCCCACCTTTCTATATTCCCCTTTCAGAATCTCATCCTTTTCCCTTCCTATGTCATTAATTCCAGTATGCACAATGACCTCCTGCTGGTCCCTCTCCCCTTTGTGAATATTCTGGACTCTCTCTGAGACATCCTTGATTCTGGCACCAGGGAGGGAACAGACCATTCTGATTTCTCGATGGTGGCCACAGAAACATCTGTCTCTGCCTCCTACGAGAGAGTCCCTTATCGCAATCGATTGCTTGGAATCTGAAATACCTCTCATTACATTAGATCCCAGTCTCAGTACCAGAAACTTGGCTGTTCTCACGACATTCCCCTGAGATTCCATCACTCCCTCAAACAGCAAACTTGTTTGAGATGGCAATAGCCACAAAAGACTCCTGCACTACCTGCTTCTCTCTCCTACCTTTCCTGGGCAGTAATGCATCTACCTGACTGTATCTGTGTTTTTTTCTCCCTTCCTGTAACTGCCATCCATCACATCCCCGAGCTCTTGTAAATTCCTCATTGCCTCTAACTGCCGCTCCAACTGATCCCTGCGATCTGATAGGATTCACAACCAAAGACACTTCCTGCAGACCTAATAATCAGCAAAATGGAAACTGTCCCTCATCTCCCACATCCGACAGGAAGAATGCATCATTCTACTAAAGGCCATCTTTGCTCCTTGAAAATCTGCAGACGGAAAATAGCACTGTCTTATGCTCTTAATAATCACTGCTCCAGGCTAACTTAGTACCTATGTTATATATATTTTAAATTTAATTAAGAGACAAATCTCAATAAAACATGCAATCAGAAAAGTACCCATTCAACTCACTATTGTAGATTTACAACAAGGTTATATTTAAAAACCATGCACTTCACTTCTCTCTTGTTGTGAGCTCTCCCACACAGGTCCCTTGAATTTCTATTGTGAATTTCTCTGTCAGTTCATTTTTCTTGAACACATTCTGACATCCAGGGATACTTGAATTCAAACAGCAACGGCAGTAGCCGTGCGTTCACTGCTATGTTTCTTTCTCTGACCATGTGGTCTCAACTTTTGTCTCTCTTCCTCTTTTTTAAAGTACTGTTGTTTTGATCTTTCTTCCCCCAAAGTACCAAAACAATGCAACAGCTTCTAAAACAGTAATTACTGCTCCTGGAATTCAAGGAAATCACATTAAGCACCAGAATACCTCAAAAAAGGAGTAGCCACAAGTTTTTCCTGTCCTCCGCCTTGGATTACCCAGAATCCCTGAAATGAGGGCTCGTCTGGGTTTGAACCTGGGTGTCTTGCATGTCTATTCTGTACAAAGCCTAAAGCATGAATAGTTGTCCGAGAGCTGTCCAGTGTTGGCATGATTATTGGCAGATCAACATCTTAACCACGTGGACTTAGAGTCATAGAGATGTACAGCATTGAAACAGACCCTTCCATCCAAAGGTCCTCCCATTCATCATGCATTCCCTCGCCTGGTTTGTCCTGTCCAAGTGGATCATATCTCATTTATAGAGTCATAGAGATGTACAGCATGGAAGCAGACCCTTCGGTCCAACCCATCCATGCCAACCAGATATTCCAACCCAATCTGGTCCCACCTGCCAGCACCCGGCCCATATCCTTCCAAACCCTTCCTATTCATATACCCATCCAGATTCCTTTTAAATGTTGCAATTGTACCAGCCTCCACCCACTTCCTCTGGCAGCCCATTCCATTCACGTACCACCTTCTGAGTGAAAAAAAGTTGCCCCTTTAGTCTCTTTTATATGTTTCCCCTCTCACCCTAAACCTATGCCCTCTAGTTCTGGACTCCCCCACCCCAGGGAAATGACTTTGTCTATTTATCCTATCCATGCTCCACATGATTTTATAAACCTCTATAAGGTCACCCCTCAGCCTCCAGCTGGGGAAAACAGCCCCAGCCTATTCAGCCTCTCCCTCTAGCTCAAATCCTCCAACCTGGCAACATCCTTGTAAATCTTT
>NC_057716.1:117043843-117048732 GCF_004010195.1 Chiloscyllium plagiosum | reverse complement strand
TTGTAATCTGAGGTAACCTTCGCTGTCCACTACACCTCCAATTTTGGTGCATCAGCAAACTTACTAACTATACCTCTTATGCTTGCATCCAAATCATTTGTATAAATGATGAAAAGTAGTGCACCCAGCACCAATCCTTGTGGCACTCCACTGATCACAGGACTCCAGTCTGAAAAGCAACCCTCCACAACCCTCTGTCTTCTACCTGTGAGCCAGTTCTGTATCCAAATCCCTAATCAACTTATTCATTTCCAGATGATTATAAATCCTATCTCCTATAATCTTTTCCAACACTTTACCCACAACCAAAGTAAGGTTCACTGGTCTATTGTTGCCAGGTTTGTCTCTACTCTCCTTCTTGAACAACGGAACAACACTTGCTATCCTCCAATGAACATAGAACATAGAACAGTACAGCACAGAACAGGCCCTTCAGCCCACGATGTTGTGCCGACCACTGATCCTCATGTATGCACCCTTAAATTTCTGTGACCATATGCATGTCCAGCAGTCTCTTAAATGTCCCCAATGACCCTGCCTCCACAACTGCTGCTGGCAACGCATTCCATGCTCTCACAACTCTCTGTGTAAAGTACCCGCCTCTGACATCCCCTCTATACTTTCCTCCAACCAGCTTAAAACTATGACCCCTCATGTTAGTCAAGGACAACATAAACAATGACAGCATAGACAATGACAACATCAAGATCAAAGCTAAAGGCTCTGCAATCTTCTCCCTAGAGAATCCTGGGATAAATCCCATCCAGCCCAAGGAACGTAACTATTTTCACACTTTCCAGAATTGCTAACACCTTCTCCTTGTGGACCTTAATCCCATCTATTCTAGTAACCTATATCTCTGTATCTCCTTATGTTGGGATTTGAACACATGTCCAGAGCCTGGGCCTCTGAACCGCAACTCCACTTGGTCTGGCATTGCCACTGCACCACCGTTTCCACCTTAAATATGCTTCTAACATGCAGAGTTGTACTACTTTATTTGCTCAAGCCCAAAATCCACTGAAATTCATTCAGTGACTGGATACATTGTCAATACCCACTTGCTCTCCTTGACCTATGGAGCACACCAGGTTTACTAGTCCACCAGGATTAGGTGTGAGAACTGAAAGTCTAATCTCCAGGACACAGCTGTGAGTAACAACTGGATGAACACTTCAAGGGGCACAGTAAATAAATTCTGCACATTTTCTTACGTTTGGTTGATATCAGACTTCTGAGAAGGAGTTAAAAAAATTGTTGAATTGAGCAGAGCAGTTGAAAACTCAAATACATATGATAAACTTTACAGGGATAAGTCAACCAAAGTGGCAGCCATAGAATTAACGTCAGACATAAGCTCTGAGTCATATTTATTAACTGTAAATAGGAACTTAAACAATAACAGAGATAAGTGGTATATCTGAGTTAATTAGATGATGTCATTTTTTAGGGTATTGGAAGTCAGAAACCATTGGCATCACTAAATTCATTGTAAAACTTAAACTGAACCAAGTCCTTGACCACAAACCTCTGAGACTGTTTTGCTGCTAACCTAACTTGGAGTCTCCTATTTATCTCTCAATCTTCACTGTCTTTGAAGGACTGCTGAAAATTTGCAACGATATAGTTTATAACTGCAGTCAAGTACAATTTTTATGTGCAAAAAACTAGCAATGTTTTTCAAATTGTGTATATGGCTGCTCATCAACCCTGTAGTTTAAAATGGATGTATTTGCATTGTGAAGCCTAGAAACAAATTCAACCATTTAAAATGCTGCAAACAGGGTTAACTATATCTGAGAGTAATCATAACCACTCAAATTTGATGGCCCCCAATTTAGGTGGGCTGTTTCTGATTTGAAAAGTACACGTGAAACCTGCCCTGAGCTGTGATGTTTGAATTCAAGTCATTCAGATTTCAGGAAAGGATCTTTATTGCAACTTACTTCATGTACCTGCTGGTTCTAAGTCAGCAATAGGTACACAGGAGGAACAAGCTGCTACTCCATTGTGTCATCTGCACAAGCTTTGGAATGGTATTTTGCATATTGCAGGTTTTATAATGTCCAAACCACTGTGAATTGTTGCCAGCTCAATCCAGCTTCTGACTGGTAGCACCAAATGTATTCCCCCTTCTCCTAGGGTGGTAAATGGACTGAAACCGTTTGTGGTGTGCACACTTGTACCGTGAAGTAGCAAGTATTTTTATTGCATGAGTCTTCCTCATACAGGTGAGCTTTCACTCCACTAAATAGCTTCTAGTTCTTTGATGTATCTACTGAGTATTCCAGGAAGAAGGGCAGGTTCTGAGTTGCAAATCAAACTGCTATTTTACTTTAGGGGTTCATCTTAAACCTTAAAATTAGAAGCATTTCATAGAATAAAAGAACAAGAAGGTTTTATTGGAGTTGTACAGAGTGCTGGACATGCCACAAGTGGAGTACTGCGTGCAGTTCTTGTCATCTCACTACAGGAAGGATGTGCCAGCACTAGAAGGGATACAGGGAAGATTCACCACGATGTTGCCTGGAATGGAGAAATTGAGTGATAAGAAGGGACGAGGTGTGCTTGGCTTGTTTTCTGAAGAGCAGAAAAGATTAAGGGGGACATGATTGAGGTTTATAAGATTGAGGGGTCTGGACAGGGTGAATAGAGAGCAGCTGTTCTCTTTGGTTAAGGGGTCAATCATGAGAGGGCATAGTTTAGGGTAAGGGACAGGAGATTCACAGGGGGTTTGGGGAAAGTATTTTTCACTCAGTGTGGTGGGAATCTGGAATGCACTGCTTGGGAAGATAATGGAGACTGGAAACCTTAAAAGTTTAAAAAATATTTGGATGTGCACTTATAATATCATTATATTCAAGCATATGGGACCAGTGCAGGAAATTGGGATTGGTGCACCTTTAGTGGTACTTATGTCAGTGCAGACTCAATGGCTCAAAGGGCCTTTTCTGTGCTTAAATAACTCAATGATTCTATTTCATGGTTACCACCTGTATGGTCTCATTTAAGTCCATCTGGGCATTTTAGTAGTAGCTTTCTAAAAAATAAGGTCTTTTTGCTTAAGATATGCAGATTTTTCCTGATTATTCCAAACACTTTTGAATCTTCAACAGCTTCCAGTATCCACTCCATGTACTTTGGTCAATATCTTCCTTTATTTTATTTCTTTAAGTCTGGTTTGTTTTATGTCAATATGGTTATTAACATGTACAGGGAATGCAAGGAGCTGAATAGCTGAATCTGCCAGTTGTGTGCGAAATCGAAGTATGGCTGGGAGGGCTCGAGTGGTCACTGCTACAAGATAAATGTCTGTTTTAAAAACATGCAGCTTATAAATACCAATAGGGCTGGCTCTGGAGGTGGTTCTGACTTTATCGATAAGGCAAGCCTTGAACTAGATTTAATAAAAGATCTGATTCATTATTCCTTTCCATTTACCAGTAAAGTCCCAGTTATCCATATCCCAAGCAAAATATTAGAGATGCTTGAGATTGGAGACCAGGTACTTTACAGTACTGGAATTACTTAGCAGATCTGATAGCATTTGTTGAGGGAGAAATGGAGTTATCGTTTCAGGTCTGTGACCTTTCACAGACCTGAAACGATTTCACTTTCCACAGAGGTCGTCACAGCTGAGTATTTAGAACATACAACGTACAGCCCAGTACAGGCCCTTCAGCCCTCGATATTGTGCCAATCTTTTATCCTACTCTAAGATCAGACTAACCTACATAACCTCCATTGTATAATTTTGTTCTATCCAAGATTCATGGGAACCCAGACTGTAGCTTCAGGGTGCAGGACCTGGAGTGTAGGGAGGTTAGGAACATGGCATCAATCTCAAAGGAGGGTGCATGTAAACAGGAAAGTGGCTTGAAGTGTGTATACTTCAATGCAAGAAGTATACAAAATAAGGTAGGTGAACTTGCAGCGTGGGTTGGTACCTGGGACTTCGATGTTGTGGCTATTAGGGAGACATGGCTAGAACAGGGACAGGATTGGCTGTTGCAGGTCCCAGGGTTTAAATGTTTTAGTAGGGTCAGAGGAGGGGGAAAAAGAGGGGGAGGTGTGGCATTGCTTGTCAAAGATAGTATTACAGTGGTGGAAAGGACGATGGATGAAGACTCGCCATATGAGGTAGTTTGGGCTGAGGTTAGGAATAGGAAAGGTGAGCTCACCCTGTTAGGAGTCTTTTACAGGCCTCCCAATAGTCCTAGAAACGTAGAAGAAAGGATAGGGAAGGTGATTCAGGAGATGAGTGACAGTAATAGGGTGGTTGTTATGGGGGACTTTAACTTTCCTGATATTGATTGGGAAAGCTATAGCTCAAGTTCGTTAGATGGGTCAGTGTTTGTTCAATGTGTGCAGGAGAGTTTCCTGACACAATATGTAGACAGGCCAACAAGAGGTGAGGCCATACTGGATTTGGTTCTGGGTAACGAACCAGGCCAGGTGTTAGAATTAGAGGTAGGTGAGCACTTTGGGGATAGTGACCATAATTCAGTGATTTTTACTCTCGTGATGGAGAGGGATAAGTGTGTACTACAAGGCAAGAGTTATAGCTGGGGTCAGGGAAATTATGATGCGGTGAGGCATGACTTAGGATGTGTGGCTTGGAAAAGTAGACTCCAAGGCAAGAGTGTAAATGATATGTGGAACTTGTTCAAGGGGCAACTATTGAGTGTCCTTGATAATTAATTACCTGTCAGGCAGGGAGGAAAGGGTCATGCGAGGGAGCCGTGGTTTAATAAGGAATTGGAATCCCTTGTTAAATGGAAGAGGGCGGCCTATCTCAAGATGAGACGTGAAGGTTCAATTGGGGCGATTGAGAGTTATAGGGTAGCCAGGAAGGACCTGAAGAGAGAGCTAAAAGCAGAAAGGAGGGG
>NC_057716.1:117038948-117042040 GCF_004010195.1 Chiloscyllium plagiosum | reverse complement strand
GGTAGGTATAGGGCAGATGTTAGGGGTAGGTTCTTTACTCAGCGAGTCGTGAGTTCATAGAATGCCCTGCCAGTAGCAGTGGTGGACTCTCCCTCATTATGGGCATTTAAACGGGCATTGGATAGGCATATGGAGGATAGTGGGCTAGTGTAGGTTAGGTGGGCTTGGATAGGCGCAACATCGAGGGCCAAAGGGCCTGTACTGTGCTGTATTCTTCTATGTTCTATCTTCTATTCGTTAAATGTCTTGAATGTATCTGACTCTCCTACCACTGCTGGAAGTGCATTCCATGCACCCACCACCCTTTGTGTAAAGAACCTACCTCTGACATCTCCCCCAAACCTTCCTCCGATTACCTTAAAATTTAACCCCCTCATAATAGACATTTCTGCCATAGGAAATAGTCTCTGTCTGTTCAGTCTACCTATACCTCGCCACATCTTGTACATCTCTATCAAGTCACCTCTCATACTACTTCTCTCCAATGAGTTTGGAGAGAAGTCCTAGCTCCCTCAACCTTTCTTCATAAGACATGTCTTCCAGTCCAGGCAGCAGCCTGGTAAATCTGCTCTGCACCCTCTCTAAAGCTTCAACAATTTTCCTATAATGAGGTGACCAGAACTGAACACGATATTTCAAGTGTGGTCTAACCAGGGCTCTATCGATCTGCAGCATAATCTTGCGGCCCTTGAACTCAATCCCCCTGCTAATGAAAACCAACAACCATATGTCTTCTTAACAACTTTATCAACCTTGGCGGTAACTTTGGTGGATCTGTGGACATGGACCTCAAGATCCCTCTATTCGTCCACACTGCCAAGAATCCTGCCTTTAACCCTGTATTGTGCATTCAAGTTCGACCTTCCAAAGTGAATGACTTCACACTTTTCCAGGTTGAACTCCATCTGCCACTTATCAGCCCAGCTCTGTATCCTGTCAGTGTCCCATTGCAACCTACAACAGCCCTACATGCATGCTATCCACAACTCCACCAACCTTTGTGTCTTCGGCAAACTTACTAACCCACCCTTCCACATCCTCATCCAAGTCAATTATAAAAATCACAAAGACAGAGGTCTCAGAACCAATCCCTGTGGAACATCACTGGTCACTGAGCCCCAGACTGAACACTTTCCATCTACCACCACCCTCTGTCTTCTATGGGCCAGCCAATTCTGTGTCCAGACAGCCAGACTTCCCTGTATCCCATGCCTCCTTACTTTCTGAATGAGCCTACCATGGGGAACCTTATCAAATGCCTTGTACGCTATATCCACTGGTCTACCTTTATCAACATACATTGTCATATCCTCAAAGAATTTACTAAGGTTTGTGAGGCATGACCTGCCCCTCACAAAGCCATGCTGACTCTCTCCAATCAATCTCTATGGTTTTCCAAGTAATCATAATCCTGTCTTTCAGAATCTTCTCCAATACTTTTCCCACCACCAACGTAAGACTTACTAGCCTGTAATTCCCAGGATTATCCCTATTCCCTAAATTGAACCAGCATTCCCTTTCTTTATAGCATTTTATCTTTTTAATTCAGATCTCCAGCTTCCGAGTATTCTGCTTTTGATTGTTATAAGTATCAACTGTGATCTTGATGGAAACAATTTTGCTTGCGAATTGGAGGGATGTGGGTTTAGGCCTGTTCCAAGGACTTTAATGCATGTTCTAGGCTGACACTTCAGCGTAGCACTGAATGATTGCTAACTGAGGGAGTTGTTGGTTTTCAGATGTGACGTTAAACCAAAGCTCTGTCAGATGGGAATACACCAGGGCTCCCTGCACACCTTTAACCTACAGCCCTTTGCCTTTCACACATCCATGATTTTAATTATTCCACCACTGATGGATGATTGGTTGAATGGTACCAAGTTTTGAAATCATTCCTTTCTCGGTTCATTGCCACTCTGTCATGCTGTTCACTGTGAAATTCTATCTCTGGTAACACTCTTGGAATGCTGTTTGCCACGTGATGCATACAACATTTGTTGTTCCAAAAGAATCCTTTCCTCTGCTACTACATGACATTTCTTGTTGATAAGAGAATTAGGCCCTTTGTGAGTGCTCTGCCATTTGATCATGGCTGATATGCTCCTCACTGAAAAATGTGTTGCTGGAAAAGCGCAGCAGGTCAGGCAGCATCCAAGGAGCAGGAGAATCGACATTTCAGGCATAACCCCTTCTTCAGGAATGAGGAAGGTGTGCCAAGCAGGCTGAGATAAAAGGTCGGGAGGAGGGACTTGGGGGAGGGGCGTTGGGAATGAGATAGGTGGAAGGAGGTTACGGTGAGGGTGATAGGCTGGAGAGGTTGGGAAGAAGATTGCATGTCAAGAAGGCAGTGCTGAGTCCGAGGGTTGGAACTGAGATAAAGTGGGGGGAGGGGAAATAAGGAAGCTGGAGAAATCTGCATTCATCCCTCGTGGTTGGAGGGTTCCTAGGTGGAAGGTGAGGCGCTCTTCCTCCAGGCGTCATGTTGCCATGGTCTGGCGCTGGAGGAGGCCAAGGACCTGCATGTCCTTGGCGGAGTGGGAGGAGGAGTTAAAGTGTTCCACCAGGGGGCGGTTGGGTTGGTTGGTGCGGGTGTCCCAGACGTGTTCTCTGAAACGTTCTACAAGTAGGCGGCCTGTCTCCCCACTGTATAGGAGGCCACATCGGGTGCAGCGGATGCAGTAAATGATGTGTGTGGAGGTGCAGGTGAATTTGTGACAGATATGGAAGGATTCCTTGGGGCCTTGGAGGGAAGTGAGGGGGGAGGTGTGGGCATAAGTTTTACATTTCTTCCGGTTGTAGGGGAAGGTGCCGGGAGTGGAGGTTGGGTTGGTGGGGGGGTGTGGACCTGACGAGGGAGTCGCGGAGGGAGTGGTCTTTCTGGAACGCTGAACGGGAAGGGGAGGGAAAGATATCCTTGGTGGTGGGGTCTGTCTAGAGGTGGCGGAAATGACGAAGGATGATACGATGTATCTGGAGGTTGGTTGGGTGGTAGTTGAGGACCAGTGGGATTCTGTCCTGGTGGGGATTGGAGGGGCGGGGTTCAAGGGCGGAGGAGCGGGAAGTGGAGGAGATGCGGTGGAGAGCATCGTCAA
>NC_057716.1:116978509-117038754 GCF_004010195.1 Chiloscyllium plagiosum | reverse complement strand
CTCCCGACCTCTCCGCCCCCACCCCCTTTCTGGCCTAACACCCTCACCTTAACCTCCTTCCACCTATCGCATTTCCCCCAATGCCCCTCCCCAAGTCCCTCCTCCTTACCTTTTATCTTAGTCTGCTTGGCACACCCTCCTCATTCCTGATGAAGGGCTTATGCCCGGAGCGTCGATTCTCCTGTTCCTTGGATGCTGCCTGACCTGCTGCGCTTTTCCAGCAACACATTTTTCAGCTCTGATCTCCAGCATCTGCAGTCCTCACTTTCTTCTTAGATATGCTCCTCACCCCCATTTTTCTGTGTTTTCTCCGTATTCTTGCAAACCCCCATTACCAGTTAAAAATCCCTCTTAACTCCTTCTTAACTTTACTCACTATCCCAGCATCCATTGCACTTTGAGGTAACAAATTCCAGAGATTCACAGCCCTTTGGGAGAAGTAGTTTCTCCTCAACTCTGTTTTAAATTTGCCACTCCTTATCCTAAGACTATGACCTCTCATCCTAGAATGCCCCACAAGAGGAAGCATCCACTCCCTATCGATTTTATCCACATCTTTTATCACCTTGAATATCCCAATTTGATCTCCCGTCATTCTTCTAAATTCCAGAGAGTATAGGACTAACCTGTTCAATCTCTCTTCACACGACAAACCCTTTATCTCTGGGATCAATCTAGTGAAGCTCCTCTGAACTGCCTCCAATGCCACTACATCTTTCCTCAAATAAGGGCACCAAAACAGTGCACAATACTCCAGGTGCGGTCTCACCAATACCTTGTATGGTTGCAACAATATTTCCTTACCTTTATATTCTATTTCTGTAGCTATTCACTTTTTGTATTATCTGCTGTACCTGAATGCTAGTTTTCTGTGACTCATGAACGGGTACACCAAGATCCCTCTGCACTGGAGCAGCCAAAGTCTCTTCCCACTAATCCAAATGCATGACCACAATTTGGCCCACTCTGTTAACCTATCTGTCCATTAGTAAGGCTCTTATTTCCTCATTGCAATTTACCATCCTGCCTATTCTTGTGTTGTCGGCAAATTTGGCTGCAGAGCCTTTTATCCTGAACCCAAGTCGCTAATACAGATGGTAAATAGCTGTGGTCCAAGGACTGAACCTGTGGCATCCCACTAATTAGACCTTGCTATCCAGAAAAAAAAATTATCCCGACTCTTATCTTCAGTTCATCAGTCAGTAATATATTCAGACTAATAAATTACCCCAATCCTATACAATCTAACCTTGTGAATTCACGTTTTGTGTGGCACCTTATCAACCGTCTTCTGGAAGTCCAGATAAATTACATCTGCAGCATCCCCATTATCCATTTTGCTTGTTACATCTTTGACGACCTCTGGTAAGTTAGTTAAACCTGATTTGCCCTTCATAAAGCCACACTGACACTGCTGGATAGCATTTTGACAATGTCCTGATATTGCTTCCTTGATAATTGATTCTAACACTTTCCCAACAACAGATTTAATAGATTAGATTAGATTACTTACAGTGTGGAAACAGGCCCTTCGGCCCAACAAGTCCACACCACCCCGCCGAAGCGCAACCCACCCATACCCCTACATCTACCCCTTACCTAACACTACGGGCAATTTAGCATGGCCAATTCACCTGACCTGCACATCTTTGGACTGTGGGAGGAAACCGGAGCACCCGGAGGAAACCCATGCAGACACTGGGAGAATGTGCAAACTCCACACAGTCAGTCGCCTGAGGTGGGAATTGAACCCGGGTCTCTGGTACTGTGAGGCAGCAGTGCTAACCACTGTGCCCAATGCCAACGTGCCGTCCAGAACTAACTGGTCTGTAATTTCCCACTTTTTGCCTCCCTCCCATTTTTGAATAAGGGTGTTATATTATCCATTTTCCAACCTTCAGTGTCCAGGTAATTTTGGGATATTGGAACAAACTGATCCACTATCTCCACTACCACTAGTGGGCGGCACGGTGGCACAGTGGTTAGCACTGCTGCCTCACAGTGCCAGAGACCCGGGTTCATTTCCCGCCTCAGGCGACTGACTGTGTGGAGTTTGCACATTCTCCCTGTGTCTGCGTGGGTTTCCTCCGGGTGCTCCGTTTTCCTCCCACAGTCCAAAGATGTGCAGGTCAGGTGAATTGGCCATGCTAAATTGCCCTTGGTTTTAGGTGAAGGGGTAAATGTAGGGATATGGGTGGGTTGCGCTTCGGTGGGTCGGTGTGGACTTGTTGGGCCAAAGGGCCTGTTTCCACACTGTAAGTAATCTATCACTTCCTGTGAGGCCCAGGGTACTTGTCTGTCCTCAATCCAAATAGTTTACTTAGTACCTTTTCCTTATAGGTGTTGATTGGTCTTAGGGGAGAAAGTGAGGTCTGCAGATGCTGGAGATCAGAGCTGGAAATGTGTTGCTGGAAAAGCGCAGCAGGTCAGGCAGCATCCAGGGAACAGGAGAATCGACATTTCGGGCATAAGCCCTTCTTCAGGATTGGTCTTAGTTCTACCTTATCTATTGCCTATCTTATCTATTGTAATGGAGTGGAACTGTTGTTGTCCACAAAGTGAATGAGGCAAAGTATTGATTCAGCATCTTAGTGTTCCCCACTATTTATCCTTTCACCAGAACAGTTAATTGCTGTCCGCAAACTTGCATGTGAAAATTATCTACAGCATTCGCTCGTATCAAAAACAGTGTCTCAGAGCTACACTATCGATTCTGACAAGAGACTAAGAAATAAATTGCATTTATATAGCATCATTCACATCTTTTGGATGTTCCAAGTTGCTACAAGCCCTGTTGTGTGCTGCTGAAGCGTGATTCTTATTGTGATGTAAGAATCCAGACAGCTAATTTTCTCAAAACCAGGTCCCCAAAACAACAAAATGACCAATATGATCTGTTTTAACCGTATTGGTTCAGAGATAAATATTGATCAGAAGTTGCTGTTGGAAAAAAATTTGATAGGATTGTCAACGTGAAAAGGCTGACAGGCCTCAGATTAACAACTCATCCAAGAGCCAATATTTCCAACAGTGCAATACAATGGAATGTCCTCTGGATTGGATATGAAAGTTAGTTCTTTTCAAGATGGACAACAATTGGAAGAACATTCCTTGGAGGAAGGGTTCCATCCACATGATTTTCAGGTTGTATGGATAAAATATGTTTATTTCTTCCAATTCCACGAGTGGAAATCATGACACAAAATATACAGATTAGTTGGTGACAGAGAGAGAATAAAGTATGCATTATAATATTGGACTGAGAACAAATAGGCCATGCAGCTGTCTCCTTGGGAACATTGTGTAACTGGAGAGATCCCAGGGGTTCTGTTTGGTATGGTGATGTGTGGTATGAAAAATACCAAAGCATATTTTACTGGCAATAATTCAGTGGTTTTATACAGACCAAGTTATCATAAACAAACTCACATCTGCAACAAACAATTTTTCAGTTAAACATCAGTATCAATAGCTCAGTTGGTACATGAGACCCAATAGGAGATATCAAGCAAGTCACAAAGTAGATGTTTAATTAACAAATCAGGAAGAAACAGTAATAAATATTTGTGATTATGGAACTAATTGACAACTTAGCCTAACAACCTGTCTGTTATAATAACTTTAAAAAAACTATCAGTTCCCTTCATGAATGCTTCCCTATTATTCCTGATAATTACTCATGACCTCAACAACATTACCAGAAAAAGAACATCAAAGTTCATGGTTGCCTGTGTCTTGACGATGCAAGGGAGATAAGGATACTGGTGACATTGACGTGAATGCCATGTCGTTGGAGGGTCCCAAGGTGGAAGATGAGGCGTTCTTCCTCCACTTATTGGGTGGCTTGGATTTAGTGGTGGAGGAGACCCAAGACTTGCATGTCCTTGGCAGAGTGGGAAGGGAAGTTGAAATGGTTAGCCACAGAGTTGTGGGGTTGTTGGTTGTGTGTGTCCCAAAGCTGTTCCCTGAAATGTTGCGCGAGTTAGTGTCCTGTCTCCCTGATATTCCTCTCCTCTCTCCTTTAAGGCATTCTTTCAAATTTATCTCCTGTTTTGCTCTAATATCTCCTAATGAGTTAGGAGTTAAATGAGAATTTTTAAATACTATTGTGAAGTAATGGGGGCAGTTTTATTATGTTAAAAATGCTATATAAATGCGAGTTGTTTAGTTTATTGTTCTCATTCTCCTTCAAAGCAGTATTCTTATGGCTTGTCCATAAATAGATGATCAGCTGAGCTTTAACAATGGCCTTTTGCTGGTGACAAAAAATGATGATGCAACAAAGGGACTATTAATATAAGGCAACTGGTTTGTTGCAACCAAATGATTGGATTCTATTCAAGCTCCCGATGTGGCTCTTTCTGAAAAAGGTGGGCAGCACATTTTACTGGACACAGCAGATGTAGGAGTTCCCGGACATGTCAAAGAACATCATCCTGAAGAAGAGCCGAAACGTGAACTCTGTTTATCTCCACAGATGTTGCCAGCTTGTTTGTTCTCTGTTCGTTTCAGATTCCCAGTATCTGCAATATTTTGCGTTTATTCGTAGAACTTTGTGTCCTGTCATCCCATTATGCCTATAAAAGACGGCAGAACACTACTTGGAGAAGGAAAAGGAGTTTCCATGGGCTCCTGAACACCATTCTACCCTCAACCAGGGTTATTAAGACGCAGTGATAAAGTTTATACTTCTCTTCGGCATGTTGAGGGTCTGGCTTCACACAGTGGATTCAGAATGTTTTTTTACACATCACATTAAAGTGATAATAAGATGCAGTGTACATGCAAGTTGATTGTTTCTCTATGCATATCATTTGAGCAATAATGTTTACAGATAAAACAGGAGATTGTAGTTGAGATTTATGGAAAAACCTTTACCAATGTGCTGCCTATTCGGGAGACACTGAGAGTGCAAGGAGGGAGAATAATGTGGAAAGGAAGAGAACAAGTTCAAGATTTTTCATTCCTGCATGAATTTTAGAATGAATATGGAAAACTATTTTATTTTGACATGGAAGCAAATTACATGAACTGACAAAAAGATAGTAAATAACTGCAATGAACACTCCAACAAAAGTTTGATTTTCCAGGGAATGGTAAACTCCCAAAGATTACTGCTCTGGCCTTACTTGTTTTCAAAAGAAGGGAGTTCTGAGATTCTGGGCGGCACGGTAGCACAGTGGTTAGCACTGCTGCCTTACAGTGCCAGAGACCCAGGTTCAATTCCCGCCTCAGGAATGTGTGGAGTTTGCACATTCTCCCCGTGTCTGCGTGGGTTTCCTCCGGGTGCTCCGGTTTCCTCCCACAGTCCAAAGATGTGCAGGTCAGGTGAATTGGCCATGCTAAATTGTCCCTAATGTTAGGTAAGGGGTAAATGTAGGGGTATGGGTGGGTTGCGCTTTGGCGGGTCGGTGTGGACTTGTTGGGCCAAAGGGCCTGTTTCCACATTGTAAAGTAATCTAAAAAAAAAACATAGAACAGTACAGCACAATACAGGCTCTTTGACCCTCTATGTTGTGCCGACCTTTTATCCTATTCTAAGATCAGACTAACCGACATAACTTTCATTGTATTATCTTCCATGTGCCTATCCAAGAGTCGCTTACCTGTCCCGCATGTGTCTAACTCTCTGTGTAGAAAAACAACCTCTGACATCTCCCCTAAACCTTCCTCCAATCAGCCTAAAATTATGCCCCCTCATGATAGCCATTTCTGCCCTGGGAAAAGGTTTCTGGCTATCCACTCTGCCTATGCCTCTCATCATCTTGTGTACCTCTTCCAAGTCATCTCTCATCTTTCTTGGCTCCAATGAAAAAAGCCCAGGCTCACTCAACCTTTCTTGATAAGACATGCCATTCAGTCCAGACAGCATCCTGGTAAATCTCCTCTGTGCCCTCTCTAAAGCTTCCACATCCTTTCTATAATGAGGCAACCAGAACTGAACATCGTATTCCAAGTGTGGTCTAACTCGCGCTTGATAGAGTTGCAGCACAACCTTGCGGCTCTTAAACTCAATCCCTCTGCTAATGAAAGCCAACACACTATACAACTTCATAAAAACCCTATCAATTTGGGTGGCAACTTTGAGGGATCTATGGGCGTGGACCCCAAGATCCCTCTGTTCTTCCACACTGCTAAGAGTTCTGCCTTTAACCCTGTAATTTGCACTCAAATTCGACCTTCCAAAATGAATCACTCCACACTTCTCTAGGTTGAACTCCACCTGCCATTTTTCAGCCCAGCTCTGCATCCTGTCAATGTCCCATTGCAATCTATAAAAGCCCTCCACCATATCCACCACTCCACTAACTTTTGTGTCATCGACAAACTTACTAACCCACCCTTCCACTTCCTCATCCAAGTTGTTTATAAAAATCACAAAGAGCACAGGTTCCAGACCAGATCCTTGTGGAACACCACTGGTCACCGAACTCCACGCTGAATACTTTCCTTCTGTTGCTACCCTCTATCTTCTATGGGTCAGCCATTCTGTATCCAGATAACTGAATTTCCCTGTATCCCTTTCCTCCTCACCTTCTGATTGAGCCTACGTGGGGAACCTTATCAAACTTCTTGCTAAAATCCATGTACACCACATCCACCACTCCACCTTCATCAATGTGTTTTGTCACATCCTCAAAGAAATCAATAAGACTTGTGAGACATGACCTGCCCATCACAAGCCACGCTGATTATCTATAATCAAGCTATGCTTTTCCAAATAATCATAAATCCTGTCTTTCAGAATATGCTCCAATAATTTGCCCACTAGTGATATAAGACTGATTGGTCTGTAATACCCAGGATTATCTCTATTCCCTTTCTTGAACAAGGGAATAACATTTGCCTCCCTCCAAACATCTGGGACTACTCCAGTCGACAGTGAGGATGCAAAGATCATCGCCAAAGGTGCAGTAATCTCTTCTCTCATTTCCCAGATATATTCCGTCTGGCCCAGGGGACATTTCTATCCTCATGTTTTTCAAAATTTCCAGCACATCCTCCTTCTTAACATCAACTTGTTCGAGCATATCAGCCTATTTCATGCTGTCCTCACAAATGACAAGGTCCCTTTCAGTAGTGAACACTGAAGTAAAGTATTCATTAAGGATCTCCCCTACCTTCTCCAACTCCAAGCACAAGTTTCCTCCACTATCCCTGATTGGCCCTACCCTCACTCTGACCATCCTGTTGTTCCTCACATTAGTGAAGAATGCATTTAGATTTTCCTTAATCCTACCCACAAAAGCTTTTTTATGCCCCCTTCTAGCTCTTATAAGTTCCTTCCTCACTGCCTTTTAATGCTCTGGAGCCCCATCTAATCCTTGCTTCCTCAACCTGAAGTCAGCTTCCTTCTTCCTCTTAACTAGCTGTTTCACATCTCTTGTCATCCAAGGTTCCTTCACCATACCATCCCTTCCTTGCCTCGGTGGGACAAACCTACCCAGCACTCGCAGTAAGTGCTTATTAATCAACCTCCATAGGTTCCTTCACCTTAAACTCCCTTACCAAGTCTGCCTCATTGCACAAAACTAAATCCAGAATTGCCTGTCCCGAGTGGGTCCCACCACAAGCTGCTCTGAAATACCGTCTCATAGACGTTCCACGAATTCCTTTTCTTGCAGTCCACTACCAACCTGATTTCCCAGTCCACGTGCATATTGAAATCCCCCATGATCACTGTAACTTTGCCTTTCCTAACATCTTTTGCATCTCCTGGTGTATCTTGCACCCCAATTCCTGACTACTGTTTGGACGCCAGTATACAACTCCAACTATGTTCTTTATTTACCATTGTGGATCCTGGGTTGTACCCACACAGATTCTACACTCTTTGACCCTGAAGCAATATATTGAACATGGGGTTCCTGTCACACTACAGATGACCCCACAACACTCTACATTCTCACATACACACTCATACACAAGCACACATATTCACACATACCTTTACATCCTCCCACACTCTCACAGACCCTCTCTCATATACACACACATATCCTCTCACAGGCTTATACTCCATCACACTCATGCACACACTCTACAAGCACGCACACATTGCCTCATGTGCTCTCACACACATATATACAGTTGGAAAAAGGAGGGAGTCAGGCAGGCAAGCGCAAACCAGAGAACAAGGTAATTTAACTTTTTTTCAATGCAAGAGGTCTAACAGAAAAGGCAGATGAATTTGGAAAATGGTTAGGAACATGGGACTAGAATATCATAGCAATTACAGGGATGGACAGGACTGGCAGCTTAATGCTCCAACATACAAATGCTATGGGAAGGATAGAAAGGGGGCAAGAGAGGAGAGGGAGTAGTGTTTTTGAGAAGGGATAACATTACGGCTGTACTGAGAGAGGATTCCTGGGACTATGTCCAGGGACATTACTTCGGTGGAACTGGGAAATAAGAAAGAGATGATTATCTCATTTGGATTGTACTATCGACCCCTTACTCTCACCCCAAAAATCAGCAGGAAATTGAGAAAAAAATTGTAAGGAGGTCCCCTTCTGAAAGAATAATAGGATGGTAATGGTGGATTTAACTTTCCAAACTTAAACTGGGACTACCATATTATTAAAGGTTTAGATGGAGAGGAATTTGTTATGTGTGCAGAAGAAAATTTTCTGATTTAGTGTGTGGATGTACTTACTAGAGAAGGTGAAAATCTTGACGTCCTTTTGGGAAATAAGGCAGGGCAGGTGACTGCGGTGTCACTAGGGGAGCACTTTTGATCGCCCATGTGCACAAGGGCATGGGTTCTCTGTTTTCTCTTGAACAACGGTTTCTCAATGAACTATATTGTCTTTTATAGGGAGGAGCATCCAGATAATGCAGCATACATATTAATTGGGTGACCGTTACAATCAATGAGTGTCAATAGTAAAGATTAAGCCATCTGCTGTCACACAATGAATATTCCTAACCTTGTTATCTGGCTTCACATAATGAACACTTTTCACCTTGCTAATTGACATTACATACTGAATGCTACCTCATCTCGTTAAATGGCTCAAATTAATGGCATCTCTTCTGCCTTGTTAACCCATCACCCTTGCCACCAGTACCCCATTGTTAACTATAAATTCTTATCTGATCAGAGTCACGTTCAGCTGAACCTCTTGTTTCACAAAACTCAGAACTTAACTCTTTCCTTATCTGCTTATATCCTATACACATTCTCACAGTGACCATAATTCTGTTAGTTTTAAAATGGTGATGGAAAAGGATAGACAAGATCTAAAAGTTACATTTCTAAATTGGAGGAAGGCCAATTTTGACAGTATTAGGCAAGAACTTTCAAAAGTTGATTGCCTGTGAACACCTGCAACCATAGGGATGGTTGGAAAATAAGAAACCTTCAAAAACGAGGTAATGAGAGTCCAGAGGCAGTATGTTCTTGTTCGGGTGAAAAGCAAGGCTGGTCGGTGTTGGGAATGCTGGATGAGTAGAGAAATTGAGGTCTTGGTCAAGAAAAATAAGGAAGCGTATGTCAGGTATAGACAGCAGAGATCATGTGAATCCTTAAAAGAACATAAGGGCAGTAGGAGTATACTTAAGAGGGAAATCAGGAGGGCAAAAAGGGGACATGAGGTAGCTTTGGCAAATAGGGTTAAGGAGAATCTAAAGGGATTTTATAAATACATTAAGGACAAAAGGGTAACTAGGGAGAGACAGGGCCCCTCAAAGATCAACCATGTGTGGAACCACAGGATATGGGGGAGATACTAAACGAGTATTTTCCATCAGTGCTTCCTGTGGAGAAGGGTATCGATGATAGAGAAAGTGGGGAAATAAGTGGTGACATCTTGAAAAATGTTGACGTTACAAAGGAGGAAGTGCTGGGTGTCTTAAAATGCATAAAGGTGGCAAGATCAGTACCCAATCAGGTGAATCCTCAAACTCTGTGGGAAGCTAGGGAAGTGATTGCTTGGCTCCTTGCTGAGATATTTATTTCATCGATAGTCATTGGTGAGGTGCTGGAAGACTGGAGGTTGGCTAACGCTATGACACTATTTATGAAAGGTGGTAAGGTAAAACAAGGGAACTGTGGACCAGTGAACCTGACATCAGTGTTGGGAAAGTTGTTGAAGGGAATTGTGAGGGACAGGATTTACATGCACTTGGAAATGCAAAGTTAAAAATCATACAACACCAGGTTAGTCCAACAGGTTTATTTGGAAGCACTAGCTTTCGGAGCACTGCTCCTACATCAGGTGATTGTGGAGAATAAGCTTGTAAGACACGGAATTTATAGCAAAGGTTTACAGTATGCTGTAACTGAAATTACATGTTGAGAAAAACCCGGATTGTTTGTTAAGTCTCTCATCTGTTAGAATGACCATGTTGGTTTCAGTTCTTTCTTATGTAAATCGCAAAGCTTTTTTTAAAAGTTACATTCTCAAGTGCACTTCAATAATTGGTATCTTGTCAGCCCAGATAAGATATTGAAGGTGTTAGCTCCCTGTGTGAGACTGTCTGTGCCGCAATGGTCAGACTCTAATCTAAAAAAACAGATTTACAGCATCGTACATGGATTCACTCTCAGTTTTTGAGCAAAGTAAAATCAATTCTGCAAGTGCACATTCACCTCTCAAACTTACGTGTGTGTGTGGGAGGGAGTGGGGGGTATTATGAGTATCTGTGAGAAGGTGTGCATATGTGTGTGAATGTGAGTGTAAAGGGGTTTAAGTCTGTGAGAGGGTATGTGTGGAAGTGTATGTGTGAGTCATGAAAGAGAGTTTGAGGGTATGTGTCCGTCTGTCTGTATGTGTGTGTATAGTGCAAAGGGGTCACCTCTAGTGTGACAAGAACCCAAGGTCCCGGTTGAGGCCATCCCGTGGGCGGCACGGTGGCACAGTGGTTAGCACTGCTGCCTCACAGCGCCAGAGACCTGGGTTCAATTCCCGACTCAGGCGACTGTGGGGAGTTTGCACACTCTCCCCGTGTCTGCGTGGGTTTCTTCCAGGTGCTCCGGTTTCCTCCCACAGTCCAAAAATGTGCAGGTTAGGTGAATTGGCCACGCTAAATTGTCCGTAGTGTTAGGTGTAGGGGAATGTGTCTGGGTGGGTGCGCTTCGGCGGGTCGGTGTGGACTTGTTGGGCCGAAGGGCCTGTTTCCACACTGTAAGTAATCTAATCTGATCTAATCTATGGGTACCGAACTTGGCTATCAGCCTCTGCTCGGCCAATTTTCGCTGTTGCCTGTCCCAAAGTCTGCCTTGGAGGACGGTCACCCGAAGGTCTGAGGTCGAATGTCCTGGACCACTGAAGTGTTCTCCGACTGGGAGGGAATACTCCTGTCTGGTGATTGTTGTGTGGTGCCCATTCATCCATTGCCATAGCCTATGCTTGATTTCACCAATGTACCATGCCTCAGGGCATCCTTGCCTGCAGTGTATGAGATAGACAACATTGGCTGAGTTGCTTGAGTACCTGCCACGTACAAGGTGGGAAGTGTCTCCATGTGTAATGGTGGTATCCGTGTCGACACTCTGACACATATTCCAGTGTCTACCGTGACAAGGTTGTATGGTATTGTCTCGACAGAATGTTTAATTTTCAAACATGTGTAATTTTGATGATATGAGTTTATTCACTAGAGAATTGTGTTTCAGATAATCACACCATTCAGAAGACTAATTCTTTGTGCTGAAAACAGAAAAGAAATGGAAGACTGGATCTCTTCATTAAAATCCGTGCAGAGTAGAGAACACTATGAGGTAAGCTTCCAGTTCTTCATACCTTCAGTGGAACTCACTCTCACAATGACACAGTGACTCAGTGGTTAGCACTGCTGCCTCATAATGCCATGGTCCTGGATTCGATTCCACCCTTGGGTGACGATCTGCATGGACTTTACACCTTCTCCTCATGGGTCTCCTCCAGGTGTTCTGGTTTTCTCCTACAGTCCAAAGATGTGCAGGTTATGTGGATTGGCTATGCTAAATTGCCCATAATATCCAGGGATATGCACACTGGGTGGATTAGCCATGCAGGGTTTCAGGGTGGGAATGGGGATGTCTGGGTGTGTTGCTCTTCGGAAGGTCATTGTGGACTTGAAGGGCTGAATGGTCTACTTCCACAATGTAGGGATTCTGTGACAGTTAATAACTTCACATCACAAACCAGGCATTGTTGGTCAATCTGCCTGAGGGAAGTCTTTAACTATCTCTTGGACTACTAGCTGAGAGTAGTTTTCTTGATACTGATATGAGCTACTGAAATTCTACCCTTCTATGTCTGAAGTTACCTTCAGTTTGAAGAGGGTGTCTGTGGTTGGATGAATAATTTAATTCTGGGCTGATTGACAAGGGGGCAGTTGGAAGCTTCATGCACTGTATTTCCCTGATGCCTATGACTTAGATAATTGGGATGGTGTAATTTTGACACAATGAGCTCTAACTCTCATTCTCCAAACCTCCTATTCTGGAGCTTAGGTGAAATTAGCCTGAAATTAGGTTAAACATCTGCTGAAATACAGAGGGGTAGAAGTGATGATAGAATTGTAGAAATCCCTTATTAACTGATATGGAATAAGGCAAGTTGAGGGAGTTTGGTGATCTCATTGAATGGCAAGATAGGTTCATGATGCTGAATGGCCTCCTGCAATTCCAGTGTTCCCAAGTGAGGTATGGCCATTCGGTTGAGGTGGGAAAGGACAGCGAGTGCTGATAGATCTACGGTACCTAGTGGTTTCTGAGCAGAATGAGGTGCATAATTTCCTTCAGCCCCTCATTTAACATAGCCAATTAGATCTCTACCTCTTGGAAATTTGGTGCATTTTCCTCATTAAAACATAGAAAACAGGAGCTAGGTAGGCCATTTGGCCCTTTCACCCTCCTTCGCGATGCAGTATGATTATGGCTGATCATCCAACTCAGTACTCTGTTCCCACTTTTTCCCTATAACCTTTGATCTGTTTAGCCCTAAGAACTATATTTAACTCTTTTGAAAACAGACACAAAGTAATCACTTAGATTCTGTCATTTCTCTGATTTCCCCTGATACGTTCTCTGAATTTTAATGGATCCACATTTGTTAAAGCCAAACTGTTCTTTTTAACACATCTGTAGAAGCTTTTACAGTGCATTTTCATATTTTGTACTATATTACATTCATATTCTGTTCTCCCTTTCCATTTTAATCTCATGTTCCTCCTTTTGTAAAATTCCCAGTTCTCAGAATTACTGCTATGTCACACAACTTTGGATGTGTTCTCTTTTAATCTTATACAATCCAGAGTATTGTTGGTCACCAATGGTTGACTGACTTTTTCTGCCACAGAGGAATCCCCTAAAGCTATCGTGCTTCCATTCTCCTTCCTCCTCTCCTATAAACCTGAGAAGCTCTTGATACTACAGCATTGGCTTTGGTTGTGCTCCCTTGAGGAAATATTGCCCTCACCAATATCCAGAATGGAACACTGATTCGTAAACGTTAAACCTGGGGACTCTTTCACTACTTGCCTGGTTTTCTTTTGCTGCCTGGTCATTGATTCCCTCTCTGCCTGTTCACTTATAACCTGCTTATGTGACCACCTCTCTGTGTGCTGTCCACACAATTCTCTTCCTCCTAGATACACAACACTGACTAGAGCCACTACTCAAGTTCTGATCCTGTGTGCTCAAGCTTGCTGATATTTGTTATTGGTGTGTTTGTCTGGGATGTGTGTTCTGTCCATAACTTCATGCATACATCAAGATGTACATGCTGCTCGCTCTGCACTCATGAAGTCTCTCCAGCATTGGCCTCCACTGAATCATAGAATCCCTACAGTATGGAAGGAGTCCATTCAGCCCATCAAGTCTGCACGAAACCTCTGAAGAGCAGCCCACTCAGCCCCAGCCCTATATCTTTATCCCTGTAAACCCACATTTCCCTTGGCAACTCCATCCAGCCTGCACATCCCTGGACACTATGGACAATTTAGCATGGCCAGCCCATCTAAACTGCACATCTTTGGGCTGTGGGAGGACACCGGAGCACCCGGAGGATACTCACACAGACACGGGGAAAATGAGCAAAGGCCTTTCGATCATCACCTCATTTCTTATCCCATTCACTTCTTGCTCTGGAGATTTCATTGCCTAGATTAAACCTTAATTAAAACACCTGCCCTCGCCCCACATTTTCATTTTGACCCAAATTTTCAGTTACTCTGCCTTACTGTGGGAGAGATTGTCCTCAGTCTTGCAGTGAATTATTAGTTCATTGAATTCCTATAGTGTGGAAGTAGGCTATTTGGCCCGTTGAGTCCACACCTACTCTCCGAAGAGCATCCCACCCACACCCGCACCCTTATTCTATTACTGTAATCGTCCATTTCCCATGGCTAATCCACTTCGCCTGCACATCCCTGAACACCGTGGGCAATTTAGCATGGCCAGTCCACCTCACCTGTTATCTTTAGTCTGATGAGTCACTTGTTTTTATTTTCTGACATTCTGCTACAGTTATCAACACCTAATTCAGGCATGCAATTTCTGGTGCTTGACAGATAACTGGCAGTATCAGGCATGTTAAACAACCTGTTTAACTGGGCCATTTTAGCTTTGTTAACGTCTATTGGTTCTCATTAGATTCTGAAATTTGGTCGATTCTGAAACTTGCTAGTTTACTAGTTTAATTCCTGCTTTGCCTCAAATTTTCAGTTCCTCGCTCTGCGTCAATGTCACACCAGTGAAGTCTCTCTCATACTGACTGTGCAGCTTATCATACCATCTTGATCTCCTAGTACATGCTCCTATCAGGAAAGACTGCAGTAGAATTTGAAATTGTAATATTGAATCCTGAGAGGTGATGTTTTGTTTTGTTATTCTGAAGAATTAATGATATGTTGTTGATCCATTTGGAGTTCATAAGAATTTATTAACTGTTAGTGCACATAGAAAGGTAACTGTTATGGCAAACAATTGAACTGAAATAAATCAATTGCATAAGTAGCGTTTCACAAACATTTTTAACAATATCGGGAAAATCTTTGAATTTTGTATGCTTTGTGAATTTTACATTGGTAAACAGACCTGCTTTCTCCTCTGCCAGACTGCACAGTTTAACGTGGAGCATTTCTCAGGGATGCATAACTGGTACGCCTGCTCCCATGCCCGACCTACATTCTGCAATGTCTGCCGAGAAAGTCTCTCTGGCGTCACCTCTCATGGACTTTCCTGTGAAGGTAAATAGTTCACGGTTAGCAGCAATTCAGTGCAACATGTGAAGGGTGTGACATGGGAAAGTCAGTATAAGGAGCTAGGCACCAAATTAAGAGTAATAGAATCCCTACAAATGCAGAAAGAGGCTATTCGACTCAGAGTCTATATTGACCCTCCGAAGAGCATCCTACCCAGATCCCAGTCCATGATCCTATATCCATAACCCCACATTTCCCATGGCTAATTACCTACCCTGCACGTTCCCAGACAATTTAGCATGGTCAATCCATTTAATCTGTACATCTTTGGACTATGGGAGGAAACCGGAGCACCTGGAGGAAACCCACGCAGACACGGGAGAATGTGCAAACTCCACACAGTCACCCAAAGCTGGAATCGAACCCAGTTCCCTGGAACTGTGAGGCAGCAGTGCCAACCACTGAGTCACCGTGCCACCCATTGCAGCCCTTACTCTCATTCAAAAAGGCTGAGAGAACCTCATGCCTGTTGAACAATTAAAAAGACTAAGTCTCCTGCACTCCTCTTCCCTGGGTTCCCTTAGCTGTTTCACTTGTAGTTACTGAGAAGCAACATCTCAAAGATTCGGGATTATTGCCTGTGCCATGTGTCCTGTTGCAAAGAACCCAGGTAACGCTCCAGCTCCCTGATGTGTTTCAGTGCCTCTCCTTCAGCCTCCAGCTCATAAACTCTGAGCTGAGATTTTTCTGGATCACGCTGATGGCTGGAGCTCTCACATGCTGCAGCCCCTCCTGCCATTCTTAATGTGTTTCAGTTAATTGCTCAATTATCTCATTACTTGTTTGTTTAACATATTTTGTTAACCCTACCAAAAGTTCCTGTGCTAATTTAAACCTTAGGAATACAATAGATCTCAACTCTTTATCAGATACTCACCAAATAGCTAAGTGACAATCAATTCCTACATGCTGAAAAGATTAGAAAATAGGTAAAGCAAAGTACCTCCTTCCATTCCTCACCTAACTCCGCCAACTGGTAAAGCCATTCATCGGCTGATGTTGCTGAATAAACATCCAGTGACAAAGATGCACAGCAGTAGCAAGAGGAGACTCCTGTCTCCCTATTGCTGTGCAAAGAAATCATTGACCACCCACAGGACAGCAATGTAAATTATAGGCCAACCTTGTGAAATGTGGGACGGCCGGTTTCCCTGATGTAATTTGCCTATTCCAATTACCTTCAGGAATTCTATTACTTCTAGTAGCTATTGCAAGGTGAACAGTGGCATTCCTTTGCAGTCCCAGTAAATATTTCTTCCCTCACGAGCAGGAAATAAAAAGGGTTAACTATGTGCATGATCTCATTTACAGTATTGACCAACCTAACTACTGTGACTGTATTTCCTTTGGATGGTATGGGAACGGGATAAGTGAGGTTAGAAAGTGTAACTTCTTTCTTTCTAGCATTTACTTTTGACTGCATTTTCAATCCCAGAACAAGTAGGTTCCTTTTGATTAAGTATTAAACTGAAGTAATAGGTGCATATAGACATAGAGTGACCAAGAATATTAATCAAAACAAGAGCAACTTTAGTACAGTACTGACAGAGCCATGCACTCGTGAATTGCCCTTTTCAGATAAGTTATACCAAGAAAGAAAGACTTGCTTCAAAATAGCGCCTTTCACCGTTTCAATTTCCCACGGTTCGGTTTTGGTCAGAGTCTTTCTGTTCTATGAAGTATTGAATGAAACCCTTGACATCCTAGAAGGAGGCAGAGACAGGGCTTTTCCAGCACCACTCTAATCCAGAGACAGGGCCTTGGTTTAATGTCGAATCTGAAAGATGACACCTTTACTGCATTGGGGCATCAGTCCAGACTTCATGTTTGTTCAAGTCTCTGAAGTTGAGACCTGAACTCTCAAACTTGAGTTAGAGGCAAGAATATAATTTATTGAGTCACAGTTTACACGAGCTGTCAGCCCAGATAAATGGTAAAAGTTCACATGATGCTATTTGAAGTTTGGGAATGGTTCCCTATTGTCTTACCAATAATTACACTCTACATAAAACTACATTTATGCTGTTTGTGGGAACTGATTTTGTACACTGTCTTGCCTTACAGGGCAGCAGTGACTACTTGACAAAAGTAATTAATTGGCTGTCAAATGTTTTGAAACACCTCAAGGATGTCAAATGAGCTGTGTAAAAGCAAGTTAGGAACTAAAAGAGTAGAAGTAGGACATTCATCCCATCAAGCGTGCTCCACTATTTAAATTGATCATGGCTGATCGTCTGCTTCAGTGCCACTTTCCTGTGCTATCTCTGTTTCCCTTGCTATCATGATTATCCAGAAATGCATTGACTTCTGTCTCCAGTATACTCAATGATTGAGTTCCCACTCTGGCTCAGTTCACCATTGTCTCCGAACTTTGACAATAACATAATTCTGGATACCAAATACACAAGTGTGTTCTATATGCCTAAGAAGCATTTCCATTCTATTCCATGAAAAAGACAGTCTTTGGTGACCTTCTAATGTTTCATGCAAAGTGTGTGGGGGTAGCTGGTTGTTCCAGCATGTTCAGAAGAATTATCTCATAATACATGGATGGAATATTTTTTAAAAGTTCAATCAAATTTAAAAATTCAGCTTATTCTCAAACCAGAGTTTAAATCTTAGCTGACTGCACGACCTCGGATATTTTTAGAGGACTGTGTTCTGCACTCAGCTGTCAATGCTCAGTGAGTGACAAGACATAGTGTGACAGTGATTTAACCAATTTATTTAATAAATTGGAAGGAGGTTTGGATAGAGATAATTAAATGTCAAACTGTCTTATTCCCATATGGTTATAGCTGACAGATATGACAACATCTGCGTTGGAAGTGACATGAGAATTCATAGCGTTACCCAAGTGCAATTTTTTAACCTTAATAACACTGATGTGCGAATGGGGAATTACTGCTTATCCGATAAACACCTGTTCATTGCTTTGAATGTGTTTGGACGGGACCGCATTGTGCTCTTTTCAGAAGCGATGCATCCAATTTTCTTGTCGCATACATGTGTCTTGTTTCACCACTGAGCTACTTGTAATTCAGAAGATCATACTTTACGTTTAAGCATTCTGACTAAGTGTATATTTTAATCTTGGGGAAATGAAAATCTTTACTGTGATACCCCAGTGATGTTTAAAATGAGAAGAAATCCTAAATTACAAGTTGAAAGTATATACATAATTTCAAAGTTGTAAATCAAAATTTATGACAAAACTATAAAACTTTTTTGGTAATCCCATGACCAGAATAGTTAAATAACCACCCTGTGCTATTTATAGTCTTACATCACTGTCATGGCACATTTTCACTTGAAACTAAAATCCAGAAATATAATAGTGAAACAGCGTACTGTAGATGCTAGGAATCAGAAATGAAAATAGGCCTGGTGGCTGGCACTGCTGCCTCATAGCACCAGGGACCTGGTCTAGCGATCTGGAATTATCGCTAGACTTGTAATCCAGAGACCTAGGTTCGAATCCATGGATGATCCATCTCAGTCTCCTCCAAAAGTCCCCAGCATCACAGATACCTATCCTCAGCCAGTTCGATTCACTCCACATGATATCAAGAAACTGTTGGAGGCACTGGATACTGCATAGGCTATTGGCCCTGACAGCATCTCAGCAATAATATATAAGACATGTGCTGCAGACCTTGTTGCACTTCCAGTACCGTTACAATACTGGCATCTACCCAACACTATGGAAAATTGCCCAGGTTTGTCCTATGTATACAAGCAAAGGAGCAATCCAACCCGGCCAGGTACTCTCCCATCAATCTACTCTGGATTATCAATAGGCGGTGGAAGGTGTCATCAATTACAAGCAACGCCTGCTCAGTGACACCCACTTTGGGTTTTGCCAGGGCCACTCAGCTCCTGACCTCATTACAACATTGGTTCAAACATGGACAAAAAAGCTCAATTCAAGAGGGGAGATAAGAGTGACAGCCCTTAACATCAATGCATCCAATTTTCTTGTCACATACATGTGTCTTGTTTCACCACTGAGCTACTTGTAATTCAGAAGATCATATTTTACATGTAAGCATGCTGACTGAATGTATATTTTAATCTTGGGGGATTGAGAATCTTTGTTCTTTACTGTGATACCCCAGTGATGTTTAAAATTTGCAAGTTGAAAACATATACAAAATTTCAAAGTTTTAAATCAAAATTTATGATAAAACTATAAAACGTTTGTGGCAATCCCATGACAAGAATAGTTAAACAACCACGCTGTGCTATTTATAATCTTGCATCACTGTCATGGCACATTTCACTTGAAACTAAAATCCTGAAACGTAATAGTGAAACAGCGTACTGTAGATGCTGGGAATCAAAAATGAAAATAGGCATGGTGGCTCAGTGGTTAGCACTGCTGCCTCACAGCGCCAGGAACCTGGGTTCGATTCCAGCCTCCTAATCTCTCCCTTGTCACCCTTTTGTCCTTAATGATTTTATAAAATCCCTAGGGATTCTCCTTAACTCTAAATGCCAAAGCTATCTCATGTCCCCTTTTTGCCTTCCTGATTTTCCTCTTTAAGTATATTCTGGCTGCCGTTATAAGGATTCACTCGATCTCTGCTGTCTATACCTGACATACGCTGCCTTCGACCTCAATTTCTCGAGTTATCTGGCATTCCCTACTCCGACCAGTCTTGCCTTTCACCCTAACAGGAACATACCGTATCTGGACTTGCATCTCATTTTTGAAGACTGCGAACATCTGCTCCCAATTAACTTTCAAGCTTCTTGCCTAATACTGTCAAAATTGGCCTTCCTCCAATTTAGAACTTCAACTTTTAGATCCTGTTTATCCTTTTCCATCACTATTTTAAAACTAATATGATTATGGTCACTGGCCCCAAAATGCTCCCCCACTGACACCTCAGTCACCTGCCCTGCCTTGTTTCCCAAGAGTGGGTCAAGATTTTCACCTTCTTTAGTGGATACATCCACAAACTGAATCAGAAAATTTTGTTGTACGCACTTTACAAATTTCTATCCATCTAAACCCTTAATAGTATTGCAAACCCACATCCAGAACCTCAACCTAAGCTACAAATCTTCTCAAAACTCGCAGACCAAGTCACGTTTGGAAAGTTAAAATCCCCTACCATTACCATCCCATTATTCTTACAGATAACCAAAGCCTCCTTTACAAATTTGTTTCTCAATTTCCTGCTGACTATTGAGGGGTCTACAGCACAATCCAAAAAAGGTAATCATACTCTTGTTTCTCAGTTCAACCCAAGTAACTTCCTTGGATGTATTCCCAGGAATATCCTCCCTCAGCACAGCCGTAATGTTATCGCTTATCAAAAATGCCAGTCCCCCTCCTCTCTTGCCTCCCTTTCTATCCTTCCTGTAACACTTGTATGCCGGAACATTAAGCTGCCAATCCTGTCCATCCCTGAGCCACATCTCCATTATGATATCCCAGTCCCATGTTCCGAACCACACCTGAGTTCATGTGTCTTCCCTGTTAGGCCCCTTGCATTGAAGTAAATGCAGTTTAGATTAATTACTTACAGTGTGGAAACAGGCCCTTCGGCCCAACAAGTCCACACCGACCCACTGAAGCGCAACCCACCCAGACCCATTCCCCTACATTTACCCCTTCACCTAATGTAACAAGGGGCAATTTAGAATGGCTAATTCACCTAACCTGCACATTTTTGGATTGTGGGAGGAAACCGGAGCACCCGGAGGAAACCCACGCAGACACTGGGAGAATGTGCAAACTCCACACAGAGAGTCGCCTGAGGCGGGAATTGAACCCAGGTCCCTGGCGTTGTGAGGCAGCAGTGCTAACCACTGTGCCACTGTACCGCCCATTTACCTCGTTCTCTGCTTTGTCCCTCCCTGCCCTGACTGTTTGACTTGCTCCTTTTCCCAACTGTACCAGTTTCAGACTGATCTCTTTCCTCACTATTTCCCTGAGTCCCACACCCACCTTACTATTTTAAGTTCTCCTTAGTAGCTCTAGCAAATCTCCCTGCCAGTATATTAGTCCCCTTCCAATTCAGGTGCAATCCATCCTTCTTGTACAGGTCACTTCTACCCCAGAAGAGATTCCAATGATCCAAAAATGTGAACCCTTCTACCCTGCACCAGCACCTCAACCACACATTGATCTGCTCTATCCTCCTATTCCTATTCTCACTACACTCATTAGCAACAGAAATAATCTAAATATTACTACCCTCAAACACCTTTTAAAGTTCCTGTCTAACTTTGTATTACCATGTTCAGAATGTCATCCTTTTCCCTTCCTATGTCATAGTTCCACTGTGTACAAGAGCCTCCTACTGGTCCCACTCCCCTTTGAGAATATCCTGCACCCTGTCCGAGATATTCTTGATCCTGGCACGAGGTAACACACACTCTGATTTCTCGCTGTCGGCTGCGGAGATGTCTGTATGTGCCCATATCTCAGTCGATGGCTTGGACCCTGACGTACCCCTTGTTACATTAGAGCCAGCCTCAGTACCAGAAACTTGGCTGTTTGTGCTACACTCCCCAGAGAGTCCATCCCTCCCTACATTTTCGAAAACAGCATACTTGTTCGATATTGGGTCAGCCACAGGAGACTCCTATACTACCTGCCTCCCTCTCCTACCTTTCCTGGCAGTAACCCATCTACTTGACTGTATCTGTGGTTTTTCTCCCCTACTATAACTGCCATCCATCACACCCACCAGCTCCTGTAAATTGCCTCTAATTGCTGCTCCAACTGATCTATGCGATCTGAAAGGATTTGGAATCAAACGCACTTCCTGCAGACATCAGTAATATGGAAACTCTCCCTAATCTCCCACATTTGACAGGAAGATCATATTACTCTACTAATGCCCATCTTTGCACCTTAACAATCTATAGACCAAGAAAATAGCACAGTCTTACTGCTCTAAAAAGCACTGCTCCAGGCTAACTTAGTACCTATGCTTTGTATTTTTTAAATTATTTAATCAATAGACAATCTCGATAAAACATATAACCAAAAAGAACCCACTCTACTCAGTATTAAAAAAAAAGACAGCGAGGTTCCACTTAAAAAAACCGTGCACTTACCTGCTTCTGTGGTGTGAGCGCATTTTTCCATGGTCAGCTGTGATTTTCACTTATTGTTAATTTTTCTTAGACACACTCTGATGTCCTGAGTACTTGACTCAAACAGCAAAAGTGGTAGCTGTGCAGATTCACTGCTGTGTCAGACCGCAGTGTCGGCTTTGTAAGGAGCTACTCAGAATGTTCTTGTCAAGCACTGGTCCCCAGTTCACACCGTTGGCTCTGTTCCATCTGCTTTTATTCTCTTTGTTCAAGGGATTGGGACACTGGGTACAATTCAAAATGTACCTCAGAAAGCATAGTTTTAAAAACTGCAGTTATCTCTTTGCACAATCTCATGGGTTCAGGGCCGTGGTCCAAAATAAAGGCTTAAGTAAAATGTGGTCTTTTACAGGTCTTTGCCAGATGTGTTAATTCTGCTCCTTATTCTCTGCAGATGCTGTCTGAACAGTTGCTGTCTGAACAGCATTTTCTATTGTTTTACAAAATGAAAAATAAGTACTACTACTACTGCTTCCAACTATTGGAGTGCAAACCCAGAAGGAGGACTTTCCATTATTCAGGCCGATATTCCATCATCTATTATTCAGATCATGGCTAATCTGCAGCTTAATTCCAGTGATTCTCATTGGTTCCATATTCCTCAATACGCACTGGCAGTTGGGAGGCAAGGATTGCATCAACTTTAATTCTTAACATTTTAAATTGCCCCGGTCAACATTATGTGTGAAAACCTACTTCCTAATATTACTCCTTACTAGCTGAATCTGAATTTGATGATTTTCCACCTTGTTCGGGATCATGTCACGAGAGGAAACAGTTGATACCAAACTGCAAGAGCTTTCCCTCAGATTCTGTACTCACTAAATGAAAAAAAGACCATGAGATTTAGGAGAAAGATTATGCCATTCAGCCCATCAAGTCTACATTACCATTTGATCATGGCTGACATATTTCTCAAACCCATTCTCCTGACTTCTCTCAGTATACCTTAATCCCACTTTGTAGTCAAGAACCTATCTCTCTCCATGACTTGGCCTCCACAGCCTTCTGCAACAGTGAGTTCCACAGATTCACCAATTCCTCCTCATCTCATTTCTAAAGGGTTGTCTCTTCACTCTGAGGCTGTACCCTCAGGTTCTGGTTTCTCCTACCAACGGAATCGTCTCTCCATCCATTCTATGCAGGCATCTCAGTATCCTGTAAGTGCCCCCCTCATCCTACTAAACTCCATTGAGTACAGACCCAGAGTCCTCAACCACTCTTCACTTGACAAGCCCTTTGTTTCCAGGTTCATTCTTAAAAACCTCCTCTGGACCCACTCCACGTCCATTATATCCTTCCTTAGATATGGGCCCAAAGCTGCTCATAAAATTCCAAATGTGATTTGACCAAAGCAACTTTAGCTGTACATCCTGCTCTTGTATTCCAACGTTTTTGAAATGCATGCTAACATTGCATTTGCCTTCCTAACTGATAATTAAACCTGCATGTTAACCTTAAGAGAATCCTGAACTGTGATTCCTAGGTCACTTAGTGCTTCAGGTTTCAAAAGCCTTTCTCCAATAAGAAAGTAGTCAACACCTCTATTCTTCCTATCAAAGTGCTTCACCTTATACTTACCCACATCTGCCACTTCTTTGCCCACTCTCCTAGCCTGCACAGCTCCTTTTGCAGCATCCCCATTTCCTCAACACTATCTGTCCATTTATCTTTTTGTCATCTGTATAATTGGCAACAGTGTCCTCAGTTCCTTTATATCTCCTATGGAACTCCACTGTCCATCAGCTGTCATCCTGAAAAAGACCACTTTATCCCCACTCTCTGCCTTCTGCCAGTGAGACAATCCTCTGTCTTTACTAGTACTTTGACCCTTGCACCATTGGCTCTTGATCTTATTTCGCAGCCTCCCATGCGACAACTTGTGAAAGGCCTTCTGGAAATCCAAATAGATCATGTCCACTGGCTCTTCTTTCTCTCACTTCGCTCCTCAAAGAATTCTAACAGATTGTCGGGCGTGACATCCCCTTGACAAAGCTGTGCTGACTCAGCCTTATTTTACCAGTAGTCTGCAGTCTCATCCTTAATAATGGATTCTGAAATTTCATCAACAACCAGCAATTTCCCAGCTTCCGTTAGTTTTTAAACAGCATGTTCCAGACCATGTCCCTGACACAACCATCAACATCCCAGGGTGTGTCCTGTCCCACCGGCAGACAGTATTGTAATATGTAGTTGGGATGAAGTTGGCCTGAAGTTGATTTGGATTTGACTCCCACTGTGTGTGATGATGAAATATAAATTCATTGAAATATCTGGAACAAAATGCTAGCCTAATGGAAGTCAGATAACAACTACTGTCAATTGTCATTAAAAAAAATCCATCCATCTGTTTTCACTGATGACTTTTAGGGAAGGAAATCCACCATCCTCACTGACATAGTTGGCCTGGTCTGGCCTACATGTGGCTGCAGACCCACAGCAATTTGGTTGATTCTGAACTGCTTTTTAAGCAATAAATGCTGGCTTATCCACATCCTGTGAACAAATTGAGGGATCCGCAGTCAGTTGTTGGAGGCAGTGCTGGTTACTAGGAGGCAACACAAAACATTTTAAATTCAAAGGAAAGAAAATCTCCAGGTTTCCCCATCCTGAGGTATTCTGAGAAACTTTCTTGAACCATTGCAGTAACAACTTGCTTTTAAATAATAAATTTGATTATCCCTAGATGTTGAACTGCATAAAGAGACATTAAATGCTTAGTGAAAAGGTTGGTTTAAGGAATGTCTTCAAGGAGGAGAGAGAGAGAGGCGGAGAGGTTTATGGATGAAATTTCAGACACTAAGACTGAGGTAGCTAAAGGCACATGCACCAACTTGTGAATTGATCAAAATTATTTATTTATTCTTCGGTGGCTTGATCCAAGTGTGGATTACATACCAGTTCAGAGTACAGTCTAACTATACAGTTTAAGTATAGTTGAGACTTGAATCACACTCAGCCCTTCCCTAATAAGTGAAGTACAGCAGGTGAGTCAGCATTTATACATAGAAAAGGCAGGTCAATAACAGTGTCTCTGTGATCAGCCACTGGAGTGATATTCTTTACTATTGTTTATTGTTAAATGCCCTGATGGCTATAGGAAGTCAGACTCTTTCTGTAGTTTGCTGAGGTCAGTGGGATAAATGGTATGTTTCTCTGGTTGGTGAAGGCGGAAGGCAGTCACCTACAATGTCACTCTTACTCGTGCGATCAGATATGACTGAAGCCATTTTAGCAGTGAGAGAAGATCTGGTGGCAAGAGGATTCAGACCTGGACTGATCGTGACAACACTTTCTGGCAAGGTCTGGGTGTGCTCTGGTTCAGCTGGTCCTATTCAACAAGGCACCAGAGGTCCTTGACAGACTACCTTACAAAGCACAGCCTTCTACTGCACTGTTCTACAAGGAGATCCTAGAAGGTGACTCCTGGCCTACAGATCCTGGCTGGCTGTTGACTCCTGATAGACTGCGCCATAGGTGGATGACAATTCCTGATGTTGCTGCTGACCGTCGAGGTTTTCGTACATCCAGAAAGCACAGCCTCCCATACATCAGGACAGAAAGCTGAAAGCTGGCCTGTGAGGGCAGCAACCTGCACTATTGGAAGGTCTCCTAAAAATTCTGTGATTCTGTGAACTACCGCTTAGAATCACTTTCGTGAAGCTCCAACACTTTGATTTAACATTCCTTGTAACCCTGGAGAACAACCCACCATTTCCTGGTATATGCACAGGTTGAGGTTCAGTGCTTTCAAACAATGTTGTATCTTAGATTTTCCGTTTAAATGCACTCTTGCCTGCTCTGTCACTCGCATAACTCTAGTCACATTGAGGCTGGAGGCATTTTGGCACTGAGAAGAATTAGAAGATGCTGGAAATAGATAGCCGAGAACTATAAAGAACATAGAACATTACAGTGCAGTACATGCCCTTCGGCACTCGATGTTGCAATAAGGTTAATTTTAAGGTCTGAACCTTTTGTCAGAACTATACAGTTGTATGGCCAGGTGCCCCATCTAGTGGACTGATTGACATCTTGCAAATTAGCATGTTGAATTGCTTTCAGATATATAAAAAAAATGAACAAGATGCTGAAGCCAAGAGATCTGGAGGTTCAAGTTGGGCAAGTTGAAGAACATCCTTATGGTGAACTTTATAAGTTGAGTCCTCGAGCACAAACGCTGGAAAGTTATGGTAATCTTTTATGAAGCACCAGTTCAACATCAACAAGAGTATAATGTCCGGTTCTTGGAAGATCCTTTAGGAAGGATGTGAAGACGGAATGTCCTGAATGTACCCGGAATGAGTGACTTCAGTAATATAGATAGACTACAGACTTAAACAGCAACTAATGAACCTAAAGGTTCCATTAGATACTACCAGCAAGACTAACGTTATTTATACAATACCATGCAAGAACAGTAAAAAAACACTGCATCGGACAAACAAGCAGGAAACTTGTCACCAGGATGCATGAGCACCAACTAGCCATCAGAAGACACGACTCACTATCACTAGTTTCCATACATACAGACAAAGAAGGACACTACTTTGACTGGGACAGCATCCCAGGGCAAGCGAAACAAAGACACGCATGAGCATTCTTAGAGACCTGGCATTCTAACCAGAACTGTGTCAATAAGCACATTGATTTAGACTCCATCTATCTTCACTTGAGAAAAAACCACCCAGAAATGACATCACCCACCTTAAAAAACCAAGACCTATAAATAGAGAGACTGGACATACCACCAGCACTTCACCAGAGACTCTCACTGATGATGTTACCTAGTCATGGTGACGAAACCTCTGAAAACAAACCTTCCAGCTCAGCCAGCTAACTTACGTCCATTTCCAGGAGTGACTAAGAGAGCATTTAATAGATGTGTTCAAAATTATGAAGAATTTTTGCTGGACTATTCATTGAATCCCTACAGTGTGGAAGCAAGCCATTCGACCCACCTAGTACACCCCAAAGCTCCGAAGAGAATTCCACCCGGACTCACCCTATCGCCACAACCCTGCATTTCCAGTGGCCAATCCACCTAACCTGCACATCTTTAGACTATGGGTGGAAAGTGGACCACCCAGAGGAAACCCATGTAGACATGAGAATATGCACACTGCACACAGACAGTTGCCCAAGGGTGGAATTGAACCTGGGTCCCTGGCACTGTGAAGCAGCAGTGCTAACCACTGAGCCATTGTGCTGCCTCTAACTAGGCAAGCAATCAATTTGTTTTGATAGGAGGTTTAATATCCAGCAGGGAGACAATTAAAGTATCGTATAGTTGAGTGAAAGTTGTATTTCTTCGACTTAAATTTTTATTCAACAGTTTAGACACTGACTTCTACGTGGGTAACGTTTTGGAGAGTTTAAAATTAATCCTGTTCAATTATCTCACCATGAAAGAACTTTCAGGTGGGAGACTTTTCCCAGCAACCACACACCCAACCATAGTGCAAAACAATTCAGAAGTACATGTGCAGACATGAGCTGAACAACCGCCTTCAATGGTGTACTGTTCTAAGGTTTTGTTAAGCAGCTTTTTTTTGCCAAAGGCAAGGTTCACTTCAGCGTAGAGTGGTGACAAGCACAAAGTGTTTGTATTTTTCAGCTGTTAGTGGAAAGGGTTGGCCCCTACATGAAATATATGAAAAGTCATGTGAGTTGGCCACAAGTTCATGAGGTTGACTATTACATGAGGATACCTGCTGAGAAATTCAATAAACCCTTTTAATCATGTGAACGATTACATTCCAGAGTCTGCTACCAGATAGAGTGAGGAAGCAAATGCAGCAGAACCTTGAAAAAAAATATTAGGTATACACATGAAATGGAGAGATATGCAGGATTATGGGGAAAGAGAGGGGAGATGTGGCTAATTTTATATTTCTTTCAAAAAATCACCACAGGCACAGTGGGTTGTACAGGCACAGTACCTTTTGTACTGTCTGATTTTATGAGCGCTGATTACATCTGAGTGAATTTTAAATTGCACTTTTCATCTCCACTTATCCATTCTGCACAAGGCACTGCACATTGGATGCAATGTCCGAAACATGGACTCGCTCTTTCAGCGTATTTTTGGGAGTTCTAACCATCACTGTGTGACCAAATGACTGCTGATCCCTGGTATGACATAGTTTCACTGGCTCAGGTTACTTTTAAAAACAACAGTTGAAATGCCTACAAAGGAGGAAGCTGTCATGAACAGGACAGCCAACTCAGCATTTGAACTATATATGCAGTATATAGTTTTTCAAAATAAAATTACTCACATGATGAGGGTATGACTGACCAGGTTGGCATTGGTTGATCATTCTTAGCTGCCTTTGCAAAGATTGTACTAAGTCATGTTTTTGGACCATTTTAGCCTGTGGTGCTCCGTCTGTGGTATGAGTTGAAGAGCTCCAGTGTTTTGACCAAAGACGACAAACATATTACTGATGATTATGTCTGCAGGAAGTCTGCTTGATTGTGAATCCTGTAGGATCGCATGGATTGATTGGAGCATCACTTAGAGGTAATGAGGAATTTACAGGAGCTAGAGGGTGTGATGGAGGGCAGCTACAGGAAGGGAGATAAACTGCAAATACAGTCAGGTAGACTTTCCTTCAGGAAAGGTAGGAGAGGGAGACAGGAAGTGTGGGAGTCTCCTGTGCCTATTCCCATGTCAAACAAGCTTGCTGTTTTGGAAAATGTAGGAGGTGAGGGACTTTCAGGGGAATGTAGCCCAGACAACTGGGTTTCTGGTATCAAGACTGACTCTAATGTATTGAGTCAGGTTCCAAGTGATCAATAGTGATAGGGACTTTCTAGTCAGAGGCACAGACAGACATTTCTGCAACTAACAGCAAGACATCAGAACGGCGTGTTGCCTCCCTCCTGCCAGGATCAAGGATATCTTGGAGAGATTACAGGAAGTTCTCAAATGGGAGAACCAGCAGGAGATTCTTGTACACATTGGAATTAATGACATAGGAAGAGATAGGGGCGAGATTCTGAGGAGAGAATATAGGAAGTTAGGCAGGAATTTAAAAAGTAGGTCCTCGAGGGTAGTCATATCTGGATTACTGCCGGTGCCACAAGCTACTGAGAATAGGAATAGGAGGATAGAGCAGATGAATACAAAGCTGAGAAGCTGGTACAGGGGAGATGGGTTCACATTTTTGGATTATTGAAGTCTCTTCTGAGGTAGAAGTGACCTACATAGGAAGGACAGATTGCAGCTGAATTGGACAAGTATACTGGTGGGGAGATTTGCTAGTGCTGCTCGGAAAGATTTAAACTAGTAAGGGAAGGGAGGGCAGCAAGCGACTTAGGGAGATAGTGAGGAAAGAGGGCACTCTGAGACTGATACAGTTGGGAAAAGGAGTATATCAAATTGTCGGGGCAGGCAGGAACAAAGCAGAGAATGAGGTTGGACTGATAAGTTAAACAGCATTTATTTCAATGAAAGAGGCCTAACACGGAAGGCAGATGAACTGAGGGCATGGTTGGGGACATGGGACTGGGATTTCGTAGCAATTACAGTGACATGGCTCAGGGGTAGATAGAACTGGCAGCTTAATGTTCAAGGCTATACATGCTACAGGCAAGATAGCAAGAGGGGCAAGACAGGAGGGGGAGTGGCATTTTCGATTCGGGATAACATTACTGCTATACTGAGGGAGGATATTCCTGGGAATACATCCAGGGAAGTTATTTTGATGGAACTGAGAAATAATAAAGGGATGATCACTTTATTGGAATAGTACTATATACCCCCCAAAAGTCAGCAGGAAATTGAAAGACAAATTTGTAAGGAGATCTCAGTTATCTGTGAGAATAAGAGGGTGGTTATGGTTGGAGATTTTAATTTTCCAAAAATAGGCTGAAACTGCCATAGTGTTAAGGGCTTGGATGGAGAGGAATTTGTTAAATGTGCACAGGAAAATTTTCTTATTCAGTATATGGATGTAGAGAAGGTGCAAAATGTGACCTATTCTTTGAAAATAAGACAGGGCAGATGACTGAGGTGTCAGTAGGGGAGCACTTTGGAGCAAATGACTATAATTCGACTTTTAACTTGGTCCACCTCAGTCCAACACTGACACCTCCTCATCAGTTTTAAAATCATGATGGAAAAGGATAGACTGGATTTAAAAATTAAAGTTTGAAATTGGAGGAAGACCAATTTTGACAGTATGAGGCAAGAAGTTTAAAAACTTGATTGAGGGCAGATGTTCGCAGATAAAGAGAAGACTGGAAAATAGGCAGGATTCAAAAATGAGGTCATGAAAGTCCAGAGACAGTATTTTCCTGTTAGAATGAAGGGTAAGGAATGCTGGATGACTAGACAAGTTGAGGTTTTGCTCAAGGAAGGGAAGATATAGACGGCAGGGATCAAATGAATACCTCAAAGAGAATAAAGGCAGTAGTGTATACCTCAGAGGGAAATCTGGAGGGCAAAAAGGGGACATGAAATAGTTTAGCAAATAGGGTTAAGGAGAATCCAAAGGGCTTCTACAAATACAAATTATTGGGCAGAGTATTGAGTACAGGAGTTGGGAGGTCATGTTGTGGCTGTACTGGACATTGATTAGGCCACTGTTGGAATATTGCGTGCAATTCTGGTCTCCTTCCTATCAGAAAGATGTTGTGAAACTTGAAAGGGCTCAGAAAAGATTTACAAGGATGTTGCCATGGTTGGAGGGTTTGAGCTATAGAGAGAGGCTGAACAGGCTGGGGCTTTTTCCCCTGGAACGTCGGAGGCTGAGGGGTGACCTTATAGAGGTTTACAAAATTATGAGGGGCATAGATAGGGTAAATAGGAAAAGTGTTTTCCCTGAGGTCGGGGAGTCCAGAACTAGAGGGCATAAGTTTAGGGTGAGAGGAGAAAGATATAAAAGAGGCAAGTAAGGGGCAACGTTTTCACACAGAGGGTAGTACGTGTATGGAATGAGCTGCCAGAGGAAGTGGTGGAGGCTGGTACAGTTGCAACATTTAAGAGGCATTTGGATGGGTATATGAATAGGAAGGGTTTGGAGGGATATAGGCCGGGTGCTGGCAGGTGGGATTAGATTGGGTTGGGATATCTGGTCGGCGTGAACGGGTTGGACCGAAGGGTCTGTTTCCATGCTGTACATCTCTATGACTCTAAATACATGAAGGACAAAAAGGGTAACTAGGGAAAGAATAGGGCCCCTTAAAGATCAGCAAGGCAACCTACGTGTGGAACCACAGGAGATGGGGTAGATACTAAATGAGTATTTTGCATCAGTGTTTACTGTAGAGAAGGATATGGAAGATACAGAGTGTCAGGAAATAAATAGCGACCTCTTGAAAAATGTCCATATTACAGAGGAGGGAGTACTGGATGTCTTAAAAAACATACAGATGGATCCATCCCCAGGCCTGAGCAAGTGTACCCTAGAACTCTGTGGGAAGCAAGTGAAGAGATTGCTGGACTCCTTGCTGAGATGTATTTACCATGGATAGCCACAAGTGAGGTGCCAGAAGGCTGAAGGTTGGCTAACATTGTGCCACTATTTAAGAAAGGTGGGGTAAGGAAAAGCCAGGGAAATATAGAGTGGTGAGCCTGACATCAGTGGGCAAGTTTTTTTTTAATGGAAACAGGTCCTTCAGCCTGACAAGTTCACACTGATCCTCCGAAGAGTAACTCACCCAGACCCATTTCCCTACCCTATATTTATCCCTGACTAATGCACCTAATAATATGGGCAATTTAGCATGGCCAATTCACCTGACCTGCACATCTTTGGATTGTGGGAGGAAACCAGTGCACCAAGAGGAAACCCACGCAGACACGGGGAGAATGTGCAAACACCACACAGGCAGTCACCCGAGGTGGGAATCAAACCCGGGTCCCTGGTACTGTGAGGCAGCAGTGCTAACATGGAGCCACCATGCCATTGTTGGAGAGAATCCTGAGAGGCAGGATTTACATATATTTGGAAAGGCAAGGACTGATTAGGGATAGTCAGCATTGCTTTGTGTGTGGGATTTAGTGTCTCGCTAATTTAATTGAGATTTTGAAGAAGTAACAAAGAGGATTGATATAGGTAAAGTGGTGGATGTGATTTATATAGATTTCAGGAAGGCATTTGACAAGGTTCCTCATGATAGTCTAGTTAGCAAGGTTATATCACACGGAATAAAGGGAGAACCAGCTGTTTAGATACTTGGCTCGAAAGTAGAAGACAGGTTGGTGGTGGACAGTTGCTTTTCAGACTGGAGGCCTGTGGTCAGTGCTGTGCTACAGGGATCGGTGCTGGGTCCACTCACTGTGTTTTGTCATTATGTAAATACATGGGTGTAATATAGGTGGTATGGTTAGTAGGTTTGCAGATGCCACTAAAATTGGAGGTATAGTGTACAACGAAGAAGGTTGCCTTGGAGTATAATTGGATCTTGGTGGGCTGAGGAGTGGCAGATTGAATTGAATTCAATTTAATTTAGATAAATGTGAGGTGCTGCATTTTGGAAAGGCAAATCAGGGCAGGACTTATACACTGGGGAGTGTTGCTTAATAAAGAGACCTTGGAGTGCAGGTTCATAGGTCTTTGAAAGTAGAGTCGCAGGTAGATAGGATAGTGAAGAAGGCATTTGGTATGCTTCCGTCTATTGATCAGAGTATTGAGTAGAAGAGTTGGGAGGTCATGTCACAGCTGTATAGGCTATTGGTTTGGCCACTTTTCAAATATTGTGTGCAATTCTGGTCTCCCTCCTACAGAAAGGATGTTGTGAAACTTGAAAGGGTTCAGAAACGATTTACAAGGATGTTGCCAGGGTTGGAGGGTTTGAGCTAGAGGGAGAGGCTGAACAGGCTGGGGCTGTTTCCCTGGAGTGTCGGAGGCTGAGGGGTGACCTTATGGAAGTTTATGGAATCATGAAGGGCAAGATCCTTTCCCTGAGGTGGGGGTTTAAGGTGAGAGGGGAAAGACATAAAAAGGACTTTTACACATAGAGGGTGGTGCGTATATGGAATGAGCTGCCAGAGGAAGTGGGTGGAGGTTGGTACAATTACAACATTTAAAAGGCATTTGGATAGGTATATGAATAAGAAGGGTTTAGAGGAGTATGGGCCAAGTGCTGGCAAATGGGACTAGATTTATATAGGATATCTGGTCAGCATGGATGAGTTGAACCAAAGGGTCTGTTTCCGTGCTATACGTCTATATAACTCCATGAATGTGCGTTCAGAACTGAAGAAGGGTGACAGGACTCGAAACATTAACTCTTTCTCTTTCCACAGATGCTGTCAGACCTGCTGAGTTTCTTCATTAATTTCTGCTTTTTGTTTGTTTCACATCTCCAGCATCTTCAGTTCTTTGTTTTGTTTATATGGTTTGGAGAGGGTGGGGATTTCAGGTGCTAGAAAGTCAGAATTGATAAAATGTGGAGCTATTAAAAGTACAGCAAGTCAAGCAGCATCAGAGGAGAAGGAGAAGTCGACATTTCGGGCAGGACCCTTCATCGGGACTGAGGGAGGGGAAGTGGAAAGGGGCTGAGAAGTAAATAGAGGAAAGGGGTGGGGCTGGGGGCAAGGTAGGTGGGATGGCGATAGGAAGATGTAGGTAGAAGGTGATCGTGATTGGTCATCCAAGGTCCAAGTTAAAAATCTCACAACACCAGGTTATAGTCCAAGAGGTTTATTTGAAGTTCAAGCTTTTGGAGCGCTGCTCCTTCTTCAGATAATAAATTCTGTATCCTATTATCCTGCCCCACTAGCTACCTGATGACCTGATGTTGAGTGATTTTTAACTTTGTCCACCCCAGTCCAACACCAATACCTCCACATCAGCCCAGGTCTAGCCCTCCCTCTCCACCCCTCCCCCTTGACCTTACCAAACCTGTCCAGCTTCCTTCCCACATGTCTGCTCCACCCTTCTCACTGACTAATCACAGTCACCACCTTGCTGTACTTGCTTAATATTAGCCCTGTCATTATTTATATTTGGCCTTAATGGAGTTGATGAAGTGCATTGGTGTTTGTCTTTGATTCTTTTTGCAGTTTGTAAGTTCAAAGCCCATAAGAGGTGTGCTGTGAGGGCAATCAATAACTGCAAATGGACAACCCTGGCATCAATCGGTAAAGACATCATTGAGGATGAGGATGGGGTAGGTATGAGTGTTTTAAAATAACCATCTCCAAAAGTAAGCCTTCTGTTTTCACTGTCTTGTGTGGAAAGGCCCGTTTAGCTTGCAAGAAGCTAAAACTCAGCTGTTGAATGCAGCATTCCCTATGGAAGTGTTCTGAAAGACAAGAGAAACTCTGTTGAGTATCTATACCCCAAGGAACATCTGTAACAAAAGATCTGGCTTTCATTATATTGCTGTTCATGGGAGCTTACTATGCATAAATTGGCTGCTGCATTTTCTGTGTTATAATTGTGAGTATGCTTTAAAAGTAATTCGTTTGCTGGAATGTTGTTTGGGACATTGTGAGATCATGAAAGATACAATACTATAGCAGCAAGTCTCCAGCCCATTTGCTGTAGGTCTCCTCACCCATTGACCCAAAATTTCCAAATGAAAGGTTGACAATTCTAACTGCAGCAGTCAATTTGGAAGTAATGAGACTCTTTCATTTTCAAAGGTGTAACAGATTCTCTGCCTGAAGAAAATCTTGCATTCTATGTATGCCAATGTTACCACGAGAAGCTCAACAAAAGAAATGTGGAGTAACTCAAGGAGTAGTCACAAAATGGGAAAAAAGGAATGAATTGACCAGTCAAAACAAATAATCATGAGAAATAGGGAAGGGGGGCATTTGAACCAGACTCATTCATTTGAAGACTGTAGTAATAGTTTGGTGGCAGGTTCCTTCCCTAATGGTCATTAGTGCATCAGATAGATTTTTCTGACAGTTGACAGTGAGTTTATGGTCATCATTAGACTCTTAATTCCAGACTTTTATTGAATTCAAGTACCACCGTGTGCCTGAGTGGGCTGTGATCCCGGATCCCCAGAACATTACCTAAGTCTCTGAATTAACAGTCCAGTGATAATACCATTCGTCTGTTGCTTCCCCGAAATGAGTCACAACCTGACACATTGAAAATATCCTCCTTATCTCTTTGCCTGCTAATCAATCCCTTGCCATGCTAATATGTACCTCAAGTCCCCGTGTCCTTTTCTGTGTACTTAATCTTTTGTATCAATGTTTTGTTTGGCACCATATCAATGATCTTTTGGATATTCAAATATGCTACATTCCCTAATAGCCCTTATCTATCTGACTTGTTTTATCTTCAAAAGAATCGATTTGACTTTAAGCCTCTTGTGGTTTTCCAAGTACAATGTTGGGACTTTCTGAATAATAGACTTCAGTAACTTAAGACCATGAGACCAGAAATCATAGCAGCAGAAATTAGGCCATTTGGCCCGCCGAGTCTGCTCGCCATTCAATCATGGCTGATCAGTTTTTCAAACCCACTGTCACCCTTTCTCCCCTTAACTCTTGGTCCCCTTGACAATCAAGAGCCTATCTATCTGTCATGAGAGGCATGGATTGGGTGAATGTACTCAGTCTTTTTCCCTGAGTTGAGAAATCGAGGACTAGAGGGCATCAGTTTAAGGTGAGAAAATGAGCTTATCAGTGATAGGCCGCATGGTTTTGTGCAGGGAAGGTCACGTCTTACCAACTTATTGGAATTTTTTGAGGAAGTGACAAAATTGATTGATGGGATAATGCCTGTAGATGTCATATGCATGGACTTCAGTCAGGCATTTGATAAGGTTCCACATGGAAGGCTGATGGAGAAGGTGGTGATAATGTGTTGCTGGAAAAGCGCAGCAGGTCAGGCAGCATCCAGGGAACAGGAGAATCGACGTTTCGGGCATAAGCCCTTCTTCAGGAATGAAGAAGGTGTACTGGCTAGATGGATAGAGAACTGGCTGGGCAACAAGAGACAGTGAGTAGTAGTGGAAGGGAGTTTCTCAAAATGGAGACCTGTGACCAGTGGTGTTCCACAGGGATCCGTGCTGGGACTACTGTTGTTTGAGATATACATAAGTGATCTGGAGGAAGGTATAGGTGGTCTGATTAATTTACAGATGTCACTAAGATTGGTGGAGTAGCAGATAGTAAAGGGGATTGTCAGAGAATACAGCAGAACAGAGATATATTGGAGAGTTGGGCGGAGAAATGGCAGATGGATTTCAATCTGGGCAGATGTGAGATGATGCATTTTGGAAGATCCAATTCAAGAACAACTATACATTTGAATGGACGAGCACTAGGGAAAATTGATGTACAGAGAGATCTGGGTGTTCAGGTCCATTGTATCCTGAAGGTGGCAACACAGGTCAATAGAGTTGTCAAGAAGGCATACGGCATGCTTTCCTTCATCGGACGGGGTATTGAATACAACAGTTGGCAGGTCATGTTACAGTTGTATAGGACTTTGGTTTGGCCACATTTGGAATACTGCGTACAGTATGTGGATGCTTTGGAGAGAGTGCAGAGGAGGTTCACCACGATGTTGCCAGGTGTGGAAGGTGCTAGCTATGAAGAGAGGTTGAGAAGATTAGGATTATTTTCATTAGAAAGACAGAGGTTGAAGGGGGACCTGATTGAGGTTTACAAAATCATGAGAGGTGTAGACAGGGTGGATAGCAAAAAGCTTTTTTCCCCAAAGTGGGTGACTCAATTACTAGGGGTCACGAGTTCAAGGTGAGAGGGCAAAAGTTAAAGGGAGGTATGCGTGAAAGGTCCTTTATGCATAGAGTCGCAGGTACCTGGAACACATTGCCAGTTGAGGTGGTAGAGGCGAGCATGATAACGTCATCTAAGATGTATCTAGACAGATATGTGAATGGGCAGGGAGCAGAGGGATACAGATTCTTGGAAAATACACAGCAGGTTTAGATAGAGGATCGAGATCGGCGCAGGCTTGGAGGGCCGAAGGGCCTGTTCCAGTGCTGTCATATTCTTTGTTTTTTTCAGGGGCAACGTTTTTATGCAGAACATATGCATGTGGAATGAGATGCCAGTAGAAGTGGTTGACGCAAATACATTAACAAAATTTAAAAGGCATTTCACCAAATACATGGATAGGAATGGTTTAGAAGGACATGGGCCAAGTGCAAGGAAATGAGGTTAGGACATTTTGGTCAGCATGGACCAGTTTGGGCAGAAGGCCTGTCTCCATGCATATGACTCTATGATTCTAATCACTGCCTGTCCCATTCATCAGCCTATTCTGTAACCAAATCAAGGCGACCAGTTACTTAATCAAATGCCTTTTGAAAGGCCCTATATGTTCTGAACTATCTCTATCTCAGCACTCTCCATTACTTTTTTCAAAGAACATGACCTGGTTAGGCAGATACAATTCGCCCTTAACAAATCCTTGCTGGTCATCCTTTGCTGATCCTGCTCTCTTGCATTACTCCAAGTGCGAGTTTGTTTTGTCCTAAACAATGGCATCTTGTATTTTTTTCCCACCACACTGATGCAAGATGTTGTGATTGTGATGGGTTCAGCCATGTGGAACTCATGGAATATGAGTTCCCTAATTGGGGTTGTTAATCTGGTCCAATGAGTGAGCCCTGGCTGATAGATAAGAACAGGAGTGTCAGAGGTTCTGTTCACTCTGAGAGCTGGTTCTGAGGAAGCTGGGTCAGTGTCAAGGTCTTATCATGTGAAAATAAATGGTGACTTGGTGATGAGACACTGACCTCTGTGCAGTTATTTCACAAGGGAATTTACATACCACTCCAGTCAGACAACTGACTTAGTAAATGTTACATTAAATAAACTACACACTTAAAAATGTACATTAGAGAAGTCACTTGACCTGGACCATTTGCTGACCAGACAGGAAGATATGGGATATGGAGCTACTAATGAACCAAGTTTCCACTTCTATCTGTGATACTTCCAACCTGCAAGTAGCAGAAGTTGAGTTAGCAGCTTGGTGACTGTTGTCTAATCTGATATACCCAGCTGGAATCTCTGAAGAAAACCAATCATGAAATCGTCTGAAAGTTTGAGTTGTTTGAGATGCGATTAGTCACATGATGCAACAGTCTACTTATGTGAAAGCTATATCCCAGAAGTTCAGCTGTCTCTTGCAGGCAGTGAAGTGATAGGATCTGTCAGTCACAGATGGCATAAGATCTGTGGCACGGTGGCACAGTGGTTAGCACTGCTGCCTCACAGCGCCAGAGACCTGGGTTCAATTCCTGCCTCAGGCGACTGACTGTGTGGAGTTTGCACATTCTCCCCGTGTCTAAGTGGCTTTCCTCCGGGTGCTCCGGTTTCCTCCCACAGTCCAAAAATGTGCAGGTCAGGTGAATTGGCCATGCTAAATTGCCCGTAGTGTTAGGTAAGGGGTAAATGTAGGGATATGGGTGGGTTGGTTATGCTTCGGTGGTTCTGTTGGACTTGTTGGGCTGAAGGGCCTGTTTCCACATTGTAAGTAATCTAATCTAATCTAATCTGTACCCATTGGTATACATCACTGCAATAGTCAGGTAAGTGGGAGGCAACTTGTTTGTGGGAGAGAGCAAAACAAATATTCTCTATAGGGTCTGAACCATATGAAGGCAAACAACATTGAAAAGGCTGTTATGGACCAGGCCAGACCCCTGAAAATATGTTAATAAGGTAGGCCCGACCCTAACTGTGTTCTTACTTTAAAGACAGATGTGAAGTAAATATTCCAGGTGTGGTGGAGCTGGTCAAACACACGGCTTTCAGCAAAACAGAATTTATTTAAACATGACAGTTGAAACACGAACAAAAGAAAACAGAACTTTGAATAATGTAACAATTTGAAAACTCAACTGACACGATACCATAACTTAACTAAGGAGCTGTTCCAATTCCTGTAACATCCCGTAAACACACCCCTCAGCAAAGTGAAGGTAAATTAAAACACAGGTTCTTAAAGGCAAGAGAGATTTCAGAGAGAGAGAGAGAAGCCAGTCAAGAATCATCTGCTGACGCTTAGAACCTTTCTCTGGACTGCAGCAGCCTCTCGCTGTTACCAGTAAAAGAAACTAGTAAAACCCTGAACTGGGAGAACTGGCCACTCCCTTGCCATTGTTAGACTAGACTCTAACCCAGACATTTCAGCACCTCTGCCTTTACGATCTCTCTTAATAAAAAAAAACCCAAGGGCAAAATAATCTTGTTAAAGGGGTAGCATCGTCATAAGGCTTCTTGCCTATGTTGAAACTGTTGTTTATCTATGTTTCAAAGCATTGTATCCAACACTAAGTAATGTTGTATTTTATTTGTCTAGATTGCCATGCCTCATCAGTGGCTGGAAGGTAACCTACCTGTTAGTGCCAAATGTGCAGTGTGTGACAAGACATGTGGGAGTGTTCTCCGACTACAAGACTGGAGATGTCTCTGGTGCAAAGCCATGGTAAGCAGTTTTATTTCCTTCTGCTTTCTATAAATGGTTTAAAGTAAAAGGAAACCATTCAAAAGTGTACCCTTCACTTGTTCTGAGAAATACATGAAATTAATATACAGAAACAGACCAGCAGGTTGGTACTTAATGCTTATGTTTATCATGACCTCTGCCCTAATGTCTTTATCTCACTTGATCAGAAAGTGTTTCTCCTCAGCTCTTAACCATGTATCTAGTTTTTCTTTCAAAGTAATTTGGCTGTTTGCCTCAACCACTCCCTGTTGCAATGAGTTCCACATTTTCAGCACTTTTTGGGGTAAGATGTTATTGGAGCTGCACTCAACCAGGCAACTGGGAATTAAGAAAATAAAATACAAAACTGCAGATGCCAGAAATCTGAAACGAAAACAGAAATTGCTGGAGAGAATCCAAGATGGCGGCAGTGGAATAGGCAGGCATCCAGGCTGAGTCCGGAGTTTGTCTTTACCATCCGATCCTCTTTATTTTCCTCTTTTGCTTTTCTTTAATAGTTTAGTGGGTTTTTTTGTAACCTACATTGGTGTAGTGCTTGGAACCAGCTGAATCCTTAATTGGGGTTGTTAACCTGGGCCAATCTGGAAAGTCCTGCCTGACCAATATCTCCTCAGTTCAGGAGACTGACTCTAGGCTGGCTGGCTACAGCTAGTGTACTGCGCCCTCGTAAATAATGGGTGGCTTGGTGACAGGATATTTGTCTCTGTGCATTTATTTCACTTGGCTTGTAATGAGACTGGCGGCGCCGGGGCAACTGAGGGCCCAGAGCAGGACAGCCAGTGGTCAGTGGGCTAGTGCGGAACAGGATAGCCAGTGGTCAGTGGACTGGTGCGGAACAGGATAGCCAGTGGACTGGTGCGGAACAGGATAACCAGTAGTCAGTGGGCTGGTGCGGAACAGGACAGCCAGTGGTCAGTGGGCTGGTGTGGTGGGGGACAGCCAGTAGTCAGTGGGCTGGTGCGGAGTGGGACAACCAGTGGTCAGTGGGCTAGTGCGGAACAGGATAGCCAGTGGTCAGTGGGCTGGTGTGGATTGGGACAGCCAGTGGTCAGTGGGCTGATGTGGTGGGGGACAGCCAGTGGTCAGTGGGCTGGTACGGAGTGGGACAGCCAGTGGTCAGTGGGCTGGTGTGGTGCGGGACAGCCAGTGGTCAGTGGGCTGGTTCGGAGTGGGACAGCCAGTGGTCAGTGGGCTGGTGTGGTATGGGACAGCTAATGGTCAGTGGGCTGGTGTGGTATGGGACGGCTAGTGGTCAGTGGGCTGGTGCAGTGCGGGACAGCCAGTGGTCAATGGGCTGGTGTGGTACGGGACAGCTAGTGGTCAGTGGGCTGGTGCGGTGTGGGACAGCCAGTGGTCAATGGACTGATACGGAGTGGGACAGCTCGTGGTCAGTGGGCTAGTGTGGTGCGGGACAGCTAGTGGTCAGTGGGCTGATGCGGAGTGGGACAGCTAGTGGTCAGTGGGTTGGTGCGTAGCTGAACAGCTAGTGGTCAATGGGCTGATGCGGAGTGGGACAGCCAGTGGTCAGTGGGCCGGTGAGGAACGGGACGGCCAGTGGTTGATGGACTGAAGTGGCTGTTGGATTGGGGGCCCAAAAAGGTTGACCAGTGGAGTGGGGCTCGGTGTGATCAGCCTGTCACAGACCTCGAGCCCAGCAGTGCGGAGAGAGCAAGATCATGTGTGGAAAGCCCACAGTGTGGAGAGATTGCAGTCTACAGAAGATTTGTAACATTTATCTGTTAACTTTATTTCTTTATCTTCCTAATTTATACTCTGAAGAGCTGTAATATAGAACTTCTAACTTTTCTCTTTATATTTATACCAAGCCTATTCAATTAGGTTTGTCCCCAAGTAGTTTGTATCTCAGATGGCGCCGTGTGTGGCGACGTTGAGCACATTTCACTGTACTCCTGTATTTTTCACTTGAGTACACATGACAATAAACCTGCAGGTCTGGCAGCATCTGTGGAAAGAAAGCATTTCATGTCCAGTGACCCTTTAGAACTTCTTTAGAAGTGGGGAGTATTCCATCACATTCCTGCCTTTTGCCTTGTAGATGGTGGATAGACTTTAGTGAGTCACAAGGTACATTGCTCAGTGCAGAATTCCCAACGTCTGACATGATCTTGTCGTCATGTCTAGTCAGTTTTTGGTTAATGGTAATCCCCGAAGATGTTGATAATAGGGTTTCAGTGATTGTAATGCCATTGAACATCAAGAAGCTCTGGTTAGATGCTTTCTCATTTGGGATGATCATTACCTAGCATTTGAGAATGTTACTTGCCACTTATAATCCCAGACCTGGATGATGTCCAAGGTCTTCAAGCGAGACATGGAAGGAGTAATAGAATTATTTAACATAGAAACAGGCCCTTCAGCCCACCATATCTGTCCTGACTAACCAACATCAATCCTCTTTACTTGCAGTTGTTCCATAGGCTACTATGCCCTGATTGTGCTGATCCTTTTTAAATGTTGGGAGAATACCTGCCTCTTAACATGCTCTCAGGCAGTGCTTTCCACATTTCCACCATTCTCTGGGTGGAAAAACATTTTCTGTGATTCCCCTGCAAACCACTTACTCCTCACCTTAAACTTATGCCCTCTGGTCTGTGTTTGCCATGGTGAAAAAGATTTTCATAATCTACTCTGTGTATGCTTCTCATAAGTTTGCATGCCTCAACCAGGGGGGTACAGTGGGCGGCACAGTGGTACAGTGGTTAGCACTGCTGCCTCACAGCGCCTGAGACCCGGGTTCAATTCCCGCCTCAGGCGACTGACTGTGTGGAGTTTGCACGTTCTCCCTGTGTCTGCGTGGGTTTCCTCCGGGTGCTCCGGTTTCCTCCCACCGTCCAAAGATGTGCAGGTCAGGTGAATTGGCCATGCTAAATTGCCCGTAGTGTTAGGTAAGGGGTAAATGTAGGGGTATGGGTGGGTTGCGCTTCGGCGGGTCGGTGTGGACTTGTTGGGCCGAAGGGCCTGTTTCCACACTGTAATGTAATCTAATCTAATCTAATGTAATCTAATGTAATCTAATCTAATCTGATTCAACCAAATCCTCTCCTCCTCCTCCTCCTCCCCTCCCGCCAAGCTTCCTCTGCTCCATGAAAACAAAACCCAGCCTATCCAGTCCCTCCTCATAGCTGAGACTTTTCTATCCTGGTGAATCTCCTCTGCACCCTCTCTAATGCAATCACATCATTCCAATAGTGTGGTGACCAGGACTTCACACAATATTCCATCTGTGGCATAACCAATGTTTCATAAAGTTGTACCAAGAGTTCCTTGCTCCTACATTCTATGCCTTGGCTTATGAATGCCATCCTGTATGCCTTCTTCACCACCCTGTCTAACTCTGACACCTTCAGGATCTACTTGTACACCAAGGTTTCATTGTTTCTCAGTGCTCCCTGGGGACTTGTCATACATTGTTTATATCCCCCCTCTTTAGACTTCTCAGAATGCATCACCATGTGCTTACCAGGATTAAGTTCTATCTGCCATTGCTCTTTCCAGTTTACCAGCTAATCAATATCAGATGTAGCCTGAGACCATTGTCCTCACTATCAACAACAACACCAGTTTTTTTGCTATCTGTAGACTTATTAATTATACCTGTTGCATTCATATCCATGCATCATTAATATATATGTAAAGTAGCAATAGTACCCGCAATGATCGCTGTGGTACACCGCTGGTCACAGGCTTCCAATCATGGAAACAGCCCTCAACTATCACCCTTTGCAAGCCAAATTACAGTGAAGTTTGCCAACTTGCCTTGGATCCCACAGCCTCTTAGGAAGTGAAAAAGGAGAAGGTGTTGCAGTTTTCAGCAGGGAGTCTATTACAGTAGTATGGAGGGTTGGCATCTTAGAAGATTTCTCAGATGAATCCATATGGGTAGAACATAAAATCCAAAAAGGAGCAATCACATTGCTGGGAGGGTACAGTGAGCCACCTAACAGTTTGGGTGAAATAGAGGATCAGATATGTAGGCAAATTTCAGGAAACTGTAAAAGTAATGGGGTTGTGGTAGGTGGGGATTTCAACTTTCCTAGCACTAACTGGGGTAGCTCTAGTGTAGAAAGGTTTAGAGGGAGCAGACATCCTAAAATGCATTCAGGTTAGCTTTTTAAGCAAGTATGCAGGAAGCTGGTCCTAGTGCTAATTTTAAGTAACAAAACTGGGCAGCTGGTTGAAATATCAGTGGGGGAGCATTTTGCAAACTGCAATTATACAGAACATAGAACAGTACAGCACAGTTCAGGCCCTTTGTCCCACGATGTTATGCCGAGCATTTATTTTAATCTAAGATCAACCTTACCGACACATCCCTCAATTTACCATGTGCTTGCCAGCAGTTGCTTAAATGTCCCTAATATATCTGAGTCTACTACCACCACTGGCAGTGCATTCCACACACCCATCACTCTCTGCGTAACAACCTACCTATGAAGTCTTCCCTGTACTTTCTTCCAATCACTTTAAAATTATGACCCCTTGTGATAGTCATTTCTTGTCTCGGGAAAAGTCTCTGGCCATCTACTCTATCTATGCCTCTCATTACCTTGTACACCTCTATCAAATCAATCTACATCATTCCATTAGATTCACAATTGTTATGGAAAAGGGCAAGGGTGGATCTGAAATTAAATTTCTCAACTGGGAGAAAGCTGATTTTAATGACATCAGATATGATTTGGTCAGAATGGACTAGAAGTAGCTACTTTCAGGTAAATCTATCTCAGAACAATGGGATGCATCAAAAAAGGAAATATGGAGCAAGACCAACATATTCCAATTAAAGAAAAAGGTGGCACCATCAAATCCTGTGAACTCTGGATGATAAGGGATATGCAGCATTTGATTGAGGGGAAAAAAGGGAGGTTTATTAGAGATACCAAGCAGGAGCCCTGGAGGATTATAGAATGTGCAAGAGGCAATTTAAAGGAGATTAGGGGAGCTAAAGGTCAACACAAAAGGATACTGGTAGGTAAAATTAAGGCAAACCCTAAATTGTATTATAGGCACATTAATATTAGAAGGATAACAAGAGGAGAAATAGTAGGGCCTAGTAAGGGCCTAGCAACTTGTGCATAGAGCCAGTGGTGTAGATAGGGTGAAAATAAATACATTCTGTCAATGGTCATTAATGAGAGGGATGATATGATTTGGAAATCAGGGAATAGGTTCTCTGATACAATTGACAAAATTATCATAGAACCTCGACAGTGTCGAAACAGGCCGTTTGGCCCAAAAGGTCCACACCAACCCTCCGAAGATTATCCTACCCAGACCCATTCCCCTGACTAATGCACCTAATCTCCACATCCATGAACACTGTGGGCAATTTAGCATGGCCAATTCACCTAAACTACACATCTTTGGGCTGTGGGAGGAAACCGGAGAACCGGGAGGAAACTGATGCAGACACTGGGAGACTGTGCAAACTCCACACAGACAGTCGGCCAAGGCTGGAATCAAACTCAGATCCCTGGAGCTGTGAGGCAGCAGTGCTAACCACTGAGCTACCGTGCTGCCCCAAAGTAGATAAGTCACCAGGGCCAGTTGAAATATATCCCAGGTTGTTGAGTGAGGCAAGGGAGGAAATAGCAGGAGCATTTGCAAAAGCTTTCAATTCCTCTTTGGCCACAGGAGAGGTGCCGCAGAACTGGAAGACAGCCAATTTGGTATTCAAGAAGGGAGCAAGGGATAAACCAGGAAACTACAGGCTAGTCAGTCTAATCTTGCTGGTGGGGACAATTTTGAGAAACAGAATTAATCAGCATTTGATGAGGTAGGGATTAATCAAGAACAGTCAACATGATTTTGTTAAGGGAAGGTCATGTCTGACCAACTTGACTGAATTTTTTGAAGAGGTGACCAGGTGTGTAGATGAGAGTAATGCTTTTGATGTAGTCTGCTTGGAGATCAGCAAGGCTTTTGCATGGGAGACTGATAGCAAAGTGAGAACCCATGGGATCCAAGGCAAGTTTGCAAATTGGATCCATAATTGGCTGAGTGGCAGGAAGCAGAGAATGACAGTTGTGGGATGTTTTACACACTGAACACCTGTGTCCAGTGAGGTCCTACTGGGCTCAACGTTGAGCTCTTACTGTTTGTGGTTTATGTAAATTATTCTGACTGAAATGTGGGAATGTTGATTAATGAGTTCGTAGACGACAGAAAATTGTTGGGGTGGTAAATAGTGAGGATGATGGTCTTATTTACAAGAGGATATAGACTGGCTAGTCAGTGACAAATGCAATTCAGTCAGATAAATGTGTGTCGTAAGCAGTTGGGCAGGATATACAGACAAAGTATATATAATGAATTATAGGACTCTGGGGAGCATCAAGGATCAGAGGGACCTTTGTGTCATTTAAAGTATCAAGACATTTGGATAAAGTGGCGAAGAAGGCACATGGTATATTGCCTTTATTAGTCAAGGTAGAGAGTTTAAGAAAAGAGAGGCCATGCTGGTCCTTTATAAAATATTGGTTCAGCCACAGCTAGAGTATTGTACCAGTTGTGGAATCCACATTAATGGAGGGATATGATAGCACTGGAGAGGGTGCAGAATAGATTTACGAGGATTATGCATGGGCTTGAGAGTTTCAGTTATGAAGAAAGATTGGACAGACTGAGGTTGTTTTGCTCAGAGCAAAGGGGATTAACAGGGGACACAATTTAGATGTTGAAATGTATGAGCTGCACAGATAAGGTAGCCAGGAAGAAACTTTTCCCATTGATTGAGGGATCACGAACACTGGAGTATAGATTTAAGGTAAGGTTGGAGGAGATGTGAGGTTTCCACCCAGAGGGTGGTGGGAAGCTGGAGTTCACAGCCTGAAAAAGTAGCACAGGCAGAAACCCTCATAACATTTAATAACTATTTTGATGTGTTCTTTCAATGCCAAGGCATACAAAGCTATGGGTCAAGTGCTGGAAAATGCAGTTGAATAGTTAGGTGGCTGTTTTGATAGTACGAAGTTAAAAATCACACAACACCAGGTTATCATCCAACAGGTTTATTTGGAAGTACTAGCCTTCAGAACACTGCTCCTTCATTAGGTACCTGATGAAGGAGCAGCACTCTGAAAGCTAATACTTAACTAAACCCATTGGACTATAACCTGCTGTTATGTGATTTTTAACATTGTCCACCCCAGTTCAATACCAGCATCTCTACACCTTGACTAGTACAGACATAATGGGCCGAAGAAGGGTATTTCTCTGTGCTGTCTATGGCTCTCTGACTTTTGCTGCATATGAACATGGACTGCTTCAGTATGTAAGGAGACATAATTGGTGGTGAACATTGCGGAACTCTAAATCTATCTGAACATCCCCACTTCGGCCTTGTGAGGGAGAGAATGTTATCACTGAAGCTGCTGAAGGTGTTTTGGCCAAGGACACGACCCTGAAGAACTCCTGCAGGCATGTCATGGAGCTGAGATGACTGACTTCAAAAGCCACAACAATTTTTCTTTTGTTTTTATTAATTTACAGGATATGGGTGCCACAATCTTGCCTGCATTTATTGTCCATTCCGAGTTGCCCTTGAGAAGGTGGCAGTATGCTGCCTTCTTGAACCTGTGCAGTTCATTTGGTAGGTAGAACCACACTGTTAGGGAGCAATTTCCAGAATTTTGACGCCGCAACACTGAAGAAACGGCAACATATTTCCAAATGCTTGGCATGACTCCACCTAGTGTAAGTGTTTTCTGTCTGACTCCCATTGTCTTAAATTTTGCAAAGGCTCACTAATGCCACATGTGGTCAAAAGCTGCCTTGATTTCAAAATCAGTCATCATCACCTCATCTCAATAATATGGTTGCAACCCAAGTAACAATTCTGTATTTATTCCATTGTCGTCGTCATCATCACTGGTGGCCCCTCACAGATAAGGTTGACTCTGTTCCACTCTCGGTGAGTCCATAGGCAGCTGTACAGATCAATGGTGCCACCGCAGGCTCTCTCTCACTTAAGGCAGAGGTGGTTGCGGGAAGAGGTGGGTGGGGTAGGGTTAATGTGGCAACGTGTTCCTTTTGCTGTTTTTGCCTTCTTCCACTTCCCGACAGCAAGTCTTAAGGTGCTCAACGCCTTCACTTTGGATGGTGTTGGGTCAGTGATGCCCAGGTGTAGGTTGGAATGCTGGATTTCACCAGTGAGGTCTTGACGGAATGACTGAAGTGCTTCGTCTGTCCACCTGGGGCTTGCCTACCATTTCAAAGCTGCTTGAGGAGTCTCATGCCGGTCATGCGGACAACGTGCCCAGTGATCAGTGCTGCGATGCTCGGGATGTTGGCCTGGTTGAGGACGCTGATGTTGGTGTGTCATTCTTCCCAGCGATTTTGCATGATCTTGCGCAGGCAGCATTGGTGGTTCTGCTTTTATTCCATTGTAGGAATGTAACAAATTACGATGGCTTTAATCCTTTAAACCTCCCATTCGAGCCTTCTATGTCATTTAATGAATCTGGTTCTGATATATTCTCCAGGGTTTCTCCTGTCAGATTTAGCAATTATTTAGTGCATGTTATTTCCTTGTCAATTCTTGTTTCTCATGGATATTCTGTTGGGCTCTGCCAGGTTCACACAGCTTGCAAGGAACTGTATCCCCGAAAATGTCCTCTGGGCCAGTGCAAAGTGTCCATCATTCCTCCCACTGCACTGAACAGCATTGACTCTGATGGTAAGTAACAGCTCTGACAAAATCTATTACCATTACTGGACTTCTGCTTGCCAATCAGCATTGTGATATGAGCTGAGCCTTGTATAGGGGGTGCTGTCTAGTCCTTATTTCTTAATGTTGATTTTCAACAAGTGTGGATTCCTTGTAGCATTTACTGAGAGTTTATGTGTAAAATCTGTCTCCAAAGATGTTGAACATTCAATTTGGTAATGCAATAATTGAGTAAAAAGATGATAAACTGATGTAATCAGCTAAATCAAACCTGTGCCCTCTTGTCGGGAGGGTCAAGGCAAAGCAGCACTGTTTGATAGAAATCTTACAGTACTAGACCAGGTAAACATAATAATGACCGGAGAGTCAGGATCAGGAGTCACAGTCTAAGGAAAGCATCTTGGGTCTAAGATGAGGGGAAACTTCTTCAGCCAGAGACTGGTGAGCCTGTGGAATTCTCTGCTGCAGAAAGTCAGTGAGGCCAAAACATTGAATGTTTTCAAGGAATTTTATAAATAGCTCTAAGGGCAAATGTGTTCTAAGGCTATGAGGAGAAAGCAAGAACAGGGGACTGTGTTGGATGGTCATCCATGATCATATTGAATGGTGGAACACACTTGAATGGCCAACCACTCCTATTTTCTGTGTTTCTAAGTAAACTTATCCTTTAGAGATAGACCGTGCTAGATGATAACCAGGTTGTTCCTGTGATTCTACTGAAAAAAAAACCCTATCACTACCCTCCCTGCCCCCTCCAGTCCCACCCCCCTCCCATTTATCTTTCAACCCCCTTGGACCTCCCCCACATTCCTGATGAAGAGCTTATGCTCGAAATGTCGACTCTCCTGCTCCTCGGATGCTGCCTGACCAGCTGTGCTTTTCCAGCACCACACTGTTTGACCCCCACTTTCTCCTGAGAAAATGCATTGCTGAGTTTTAATACTCTCATTCTTCAGTCCAATAACCCCACTGAGATCTCTGCATTCCTCCCATTAACCTCATGCTACAGGTGTTCTTCACTGTACCAATAGTTGTGTCTATACCAGCCAACTAGACACTAGAATTCCCTCCCTTGACCTTTCAACAGAAAAAATGTGTATCTTAAGAATGCCTTTAATATAATAAAAGCATTCTTGACAGGAGCCTTATCAAAGAACATTTGAAACCAAAGAGACCAAAAGCTGTGTTCTGATGAAAGGTCATTTCTCCGAAGTGTTAACTGTTTCTTTTCACAGACAATGCCTGAACTGCTATATATTTGCAGCATTTCAGATTTCCAGTTACTTCAGGACTTTGCTCTTTATCAACAGCCTTTCAAAAGAAATGCATTCTAAGGAGTGTCTTAACGAAGGAACAGGAGAGAAATCCAGAGCAGCTGAAGACACAGTCACCAATGGAAGTCCAGAATGTGACAGGGGTCAGAGTTGGGGAGTGCAGATATCTTGGGACATTGTTGGGCTTGAGCGGATTACTGAGATAGGGAGGGGCAGGTTCCATAGAGGGATTTCAACTCCAAGCTGCTGTAGATTAATAATAACGTGAGTGACATATGAACATGACTGAGTGTAAGTTATCAGATGGGAACAGAGTTCCCATTTACTTCCAGTTGATGGAGGGTGGAACATGAGAGACTGCACAGAGTTTGATGAAATAGCCATGTCTCATAACTCTGGTAAGAATGATGATGAATGGAGTTGAGGGGAGTGTTGGTATTTCACTCCTTTTTAAGGTGGTGATTAAAATTTCCTTTTTACCTTTTGTTTTCATCTGCCCTAATACCTCCTTTTCTGGTTCAGAAAATTTAGTAGGAGTGTTTATGCTCCTGTGAAGCATATAATTAAGAATTCTATATGATACAGAAATTATTAATTTTGCTGTTCCACAATTAAACACTCACTGGAGGAGGAGACTCCACAAATATCTCTGTTCTTAATGATGGAAGAGCCCAACACATCGGTGCAAAATATAAGGCAGAAGCATTCATAGCAATCCTCAGACAGAAGTGCAGAGTAGATGATCCATCTTGACCTCTTCCAGTAGTCCCCAGCATTGAGTTCTAGAACTTGCCATTTCCTTAGCCAAGCTCTGCCAGTATAATTACAATGGTAGCATCTACCCAATGATGTGGAACATTACCCAGATATGTCCTGTACACAAAAAGCAGGACAAGTCCGACCCGGCCAAATACTGTCCCATTAATCTACTCCCGATCATCAGTAAAGTTCGTTAGTGTTGAATCATACTTTCAAAGTGACTAGGCATTGTGCTGTCAGTGTACGTGCACAGTAAAATATTGCACTGGTTGGCTGTGCACCACTTTCTGGCCTGAGCGCCTCATTTCCCTCAGTAACCCTCATGCAATTTTCAGCCTGAATTAAACAACAAGAAACAACGCAAGAAGCTTTGCAAATCGAATGGTATGATGACATTGGTTTTGGGGGTTTGCCGGCTGTTTCCTCTTTAAAATGCATTGGGCCTTGATTAACTTTGCTTAAAGGCATTCCTTTCTTGGTTTTGCATTGGCCAGTTTAGAGCTTGTGATCTTTGTTGAATGATGCTGAGTACTGAGTGTTGTCCCTTTCCTCCAGGAATTTCACCTTGTTATAAAGCCTTTCCAGTAATGTTAACCAAAATTAGATGATAGCAACAATATTTAAGGAGTTGCATTTTTACGGTGGCTTTTATATCCTGAAGGCAATGCTAAACATTTCACAATTGATAAAATACTTAGAAAATGTAGTTACGATTATAACATGGAGACAGTGGTAGTCAATTTTTATATAGCAAGTTCCCACAACACCCATCTGAAGTGGCTTGGAGTGCTTTATCTTGTTAAACATATAGACACTTAAATTAGGAGCAGGAGCAGGCCATTCAGTCTGTTTACACCTGGTCTGCCATTTGAAAGCATCATGGTTGATCTGATTGTGGCCTCAACTCCCCTTTCCTTACTATGCCTGAGACCCATGGAATCCATTGTCAATCAAGAATCTTTCTAATTCAGACTGAGCCATTCAATGATACACCCCTCACTGCTATCTGATAAAGAAAATGCTAAAGATCAGCCACCCTCTGAGAGAAAATAGTCCTTCATACTTACATTTCAAATGGGACACCCTTTATTTTTAATCTGTGTTCCCTCATTCTAATTCTTCCCATGAGAGGAAACATTATTTCAGCAACCACCCTGTCAAGCCCCCTCAGGATTATGTATATTGCAATAAGTCCACCTTTCATTCTTCCAACCTCGAAGAACTATATAATTGTAACTTGCTCTTGATTGACCAGATTTATTCTTAGTAATAGAATATTAGAAAACAGGTATTAGTCAGGTCATATAATAGCATTTGAGATTGTAACAATACAATGTTTCAACTGAAACACAGAAATGCAGCACTTTTTCAAAATTGTACTGAAATGTCAGCCTCATGTTGAGATGTCTGGAGTAGAACTTGAGTCAACAATCTCTGACTTAGGAGAGAGGCATAACATCCAGGAACAAATGACAACCAGAGAATTAATTTAAAATTATTAGCCTTATATATTGAAGGAGTGAGCCCTGGTGATCTGGGTGCATGAGTTCAAAAGCAAGCATGGAAAGTTGAATTCTGGCAACAAAAGGTTCTGACTATCATCGTTGTTGTGACAGTTCATTCACTACTCTGACTGCTGCAAGAGAACTGCTGTCCCTGTGAGTGAAATCCCTTTGGGACTTTAAGATGACAGACCTGGCTCACTATAAACTTCATTCAGATCTGTAACCGCTGTGACAATGGCATTCGAATTTACCATGCAAGTCAGTGAGATCAGGAGAACATGTCTTCCTGGTTGAACACATTGGGTAGGATGTCCCTGTTCCGAGAAAGACTGGGTCATGGAATTGGAAAATTGGAGGCGTTGGGAGAGGGAATTTGAACTTTCCCTTTCAAAAAAAGCCCCACACATTTGTGGGCGGCACGGTGGCACAGTGGTTAGCACTGCTGCCTCACAGCGCCAGAGACCCGGGTTCAATTCCTGCCTCAGTCGACTGACTGTGTGGAGTTTGCACGTTCTCCCCGTGTCTGCGTGGGTTTCCTCCGGGTGCTCTGGTTTGGACTTGTTGGGCCGAAGGGCCTGTTTCCACACTGTAAGTAATCTAATCGAAGTAATCTAATCTAATCAAACTTCCCATTCGCCATAGAATGCAGAAAAGGCCCTCAGCCCATTGAGTCTAGACCGGCAATACCTACAACTAAAGGCACACTAATCCCAATTTCCTGCACTTGTACCATATCCTTGAATGTTATGATATTTGAAGTACTCATCCAAATATTTTTTTAAAGGTTTTAAGTTTTCTGGCCTCCGCAACCTTGCCACACAGTGCATTCCAGATTGCTGCCACCCTCTGAGCAAAAATGTTTTTTCTCAAATCCCTCTGAATGTCCTGCTCTTTGCCATAAAACTAAGCCTGCCTGTGATTGGTCCCTCAACCAAGTGGAACAGTTGCTCCCTACTCACTCTGTCCATACCCCTCACAATCTTCTCTGCCTCAATCGTGTTCCCCTTTAGTCTTCTCTGCTCTAAAGAAAATCCAAACCTATTGAGGCTTTCCTTATAGCTTATAATTTTTTCAGAGCCCCTGCAATTTCCTGCCTCATCTCCCACAGCAGCCTGGGATGCAACTCATCTAGGTCAGGGGATTTGTCCATTTCTAAGCTTGTCAGAGCCTCCAATACCTCCCCATTTCCCATGTCACACTATGCAAGTTCCTCCTTGTCCCCTTTTCTTAGTGGGAAGAGGTTTGGGTTGTAGCAGCATGCATAAGTCCTCTGATGTTGGGATTACCACTGGCCAGCCAAGAGGAAGTTTATATGTATTGTCCCACAGTATTGGCGGTGCCAGACCTGAACCTTTCCCCCACATGTCTCTCGGACAAAAGTATACTTAGTGTGGGAGGAGATGAAAGAAATGGGTCGTCAAATTCAGAAACTGTCTTGACTTGTGTTTCCTGAACCCAAGATGAAAGTCCAGCCCACTTAGTACATGCTGAAATTAACATAACTGAAGAGCTTGTATTTCTGGAGTGAAGCTTATGTGTGTGGCATGTTTAAGCTTTCATTGTGCTTGTTAGCACGAAGCTATTAAAAAAGGTCTTTAGTTAATTACAATGGTGATGACTGGGCACAAATAGGGTCTGAGTTGGCTCAGGTTTGGGAATTTATTTGTCTTGACTCAGGAAATTGCAATTTCAATCTTCCCTTCAGCACATCTTAGTATCTGACTCAATATGGATCCCAGTTTGTCTTAGATATTCCTTCAAAGTTAATTAGGTGAGAGATCAGAGATTAGAATTCCAACTGCTGGATGATTTGTTTTTGCACTTGAGTTCTCTGACAAGGGTCAAGAAGTCCTTGTGCATGTATTTTCATGCCGTGCATGTTCCTTAAAAGGCCAGTTCACTGCAATTAAGCTTCCTTTCACAATTAAATTCTCTGCAAGTGTGTAGTACATGCTGTCAGATTCATGGCTACCTGTAAGTGGTGAACATGAAATAAGGTACTGGACTTTACTGTAAATTACCACTGCTTTGCCCTCATTGAGGAGAGTGTTCATCTTTTCCACATCATGATTGACAATATCTAAGTTGCAGAGGTCGTGGAGGATGATTAAGGGAAGAAGGTTGGGGTGGGATGGACATAGTTAAGAAGGCTGCTCAAGGGTGCGATTCTGTCTGGAGAAAGAAGGCAGACTGACTGGATTAGGTAGAAAGGATCAAAATGTTATGCTAAACTGCGACACTGAGTAATACTCGTGGCTTGCAGGGAATGTCCCACAACAAGATTCACATACATACGTAAGAAGCTAAGAATCACAATATTGTGTGAGAAAAGTGGACCCGTCCTTGACCGGAATTGGTGTATCCTCCATTAATATTAGCTCATCCAAAGCTCTGCCACCAGTATCCCAACACATAATTTAATCCTGCATTCCCTGTGTTTGCTGACTTACACTGTTTCTCAGATGAGCAGTGCCTTAATTGTAATATTCTCTTTTTTTCAAATCCCTCCATGTTTTGCACCTCCCTAGCTCTGAGCCTTCCTTAGTCTTCTTGAAATACCTACCCTTCTCTAATTCTATTTGTTGCACATTGCAAACTTTAATTGCTTTAGTTTTAATGGCTGTGTCCTTATCTGTCAGAGGCTAAGCTCTGGAATTCCATCCCTGAACTTCTCAGTTTCTCTTTAATAAACTCCTTAAGATTTAATCTTTGACCAAGCTTTTGGATATCTTTCCTAATGTCGGTGTTACATTTGTTTGGTAACATTGCTGGAAGTGCCTTGAGTCATTTTATGATGTTAAAGTATTTTATAAAATACAAGTTATTGCTGTTTCTAATTCTGTAGTTATATTATAATCCCTAAATTGTGAGCGTTCATTGAGTTTTTTTAACAACTCTCCATTGCTGTAACTACCTGGACAGACCTCATCAATTTGTGATCTACATTTAACACTGCCTTTATCCTGCAAATTTACTTAACTCAAAAATCAAATAATTCCAAATGTAAATTGTATTGTATCTTTGATCTATCATTTTTTGACAGTTCCACAACAGTACAGCAATGCTGCAGTGCAGTCCTGAGGGAATGTCAGTTTGAGGAACTAGCTTTCAGCTGACCCAGGTATCCTGTTTTAATGGGATACCTCCAAAGGAGACGTACAAGTCCCCTGGCCTTCAGTGCCATGAGGAATATACTTCCTCAGCCAAGACTATCACATACAGATTGACCTGTCATTTATCTTGTTCATTCATTGATGAACCTTGCTTTAGACAAATTGACTGCTGCAATTGTATATATCAAGAGTGTCTGCACTTCTTAATCCTACTTCGGTTGGAAAGCATTTTGAAAAGTGATTAAGTATTGTAAAATGATGATGTGCTGAATAAATGTTTCTGTTCCACACTGTCCATAAATTGGCCAATGTGGCGAATAAGTGAATAGGAATTGAAATTACTTTTGCTCATGTCATAGAGAGCTTATCCAAATGTACAGAACTGTTTTTGATGTTCCTGTTTCATATTATTAAGTCTGCCTGAGGATCATTGGAGGACAAATTGAGCCTGATGTGCTGACTGTCCTCTGTACAGGTTTCTGGAAAGCCAGTTGTCCACCATCTTGCGCCAGCCCACTTTTAGTCTTTGTCAACTCTAAGAGCGGAGACAATCAAGGAGTAAAGTTCCTCCGAAGGTTCAAACAGTTATTAAACCCGGCTCAGGTCTTTGATCTTATGAATGGAGGACCTCATCTTGGGTAAGGATGAAAATAATTGAACTTGTTCAATACATACCTATCTGTCTCATTTTCCATGGAATATTATGTCTGCTATAAAGCTATTAAGAACATGGCTCATTCATCTCTAATCTAGTGTCTGCTAAGAGGGCAGAAATTTGCAAAAGGTGGCATGGAACTTGAGTACTGCTGCAAGTTAATTACAATTTTTTGACTTTGCACACATCAGGACAGTTTACAAGAATACCTCTTGAACCAGAAAACCGGTATTTGTAATGTATGAGAGGAGAAAGATCAGATATCTTTTTGCAGGTGAAAATCCATTTCTGTCAAGATCACTGACTTGTGAAATCAGCAGCATGTTATTGAATAGAGATTTCAGCAAAGAATTTCAGTGTTGCCCTGTTTTGAGTTATTTCTGCACATGCTGAGTGGCTGCAATTATTGCATCTACTTGTGATTTATACACAGAGGGGTTCTGTGATTTGTTTAGGAATAAGTGTTTCACAATGGGCAACAGTTGATAACAGCAAGTTCTTTCTTAAGACACTAATCTTAGAGCAACATGGAATCTTGAAAACATTGACTTCACATTGACCAGGTTTTATTTGAATCTCTGCTTCAGAATAGTAGAATTGTCTTTTCTTCATTAGAATGCTGTGTAACTTGCAATCAGAAATAAAATCAAAACACAGTAATTCGTCATAATGCCTGTCACCGCTTATTGGTTTTTTTTAGATGATCTTTTATCATTGACCTGAAACTTTAACTTGCATTAACTGTTTCTCTCTCCCCAGGCACTGCTTGACCTGCTGAGTGTTTCCAACATTTTCTGCTGTTGTGCTTTGATTAGTTGTGTTCTTTTTTTTCTTTTCAGTTTACGGTTGTTTCAAAAATTTGACAATTTCCGTATTCTGGTTTGTGGAGGAGATGGAAGTGTTGGATGGGTTTTATCTGAGATTGATAAATTAAATCTGCACAAGCAGGTAAGAAGCTGACATGTAAATATGAAAATGGTTCCTAATCTCTGAGAAAATGAATGCATTTCGGCTATATTTTAGGATTTTGTGAGTTGGTCACTTCTGATCGCTGAATCCAGGCTGGCAGACACTTTCTATAAATGTTTCACTTGGATATTAACATATAATAATTGACTGCAAATTTACTTAGCATTTCCCACTTTTTCCACAACCACGCAATGGCTGGCTTCCACCTCATAAGACACCATGATGTGGTTTCACCTGACGAAGGAGCAGACTGCCAAAAGCATGTGATTTCAAATAAATCTGTTGGACTATAACTTGGTGTCGTGTGACTTCTGACCTCGTAAGGTGATAGTTTGCGGGCATGGTGGTCATCTCATGTGGCACAGGACTCTGCTGTGGCAGTGTTAGGTGTGTGTGCTACATATGAAGGCAGTGAGCAGTTGGATGATTCACTAGACTGTTGACAGGCAGCTGAGCTTTTTCTTTCTGCTCACTTCACAATCTCTCTATGATACTTATCCTGGTGCACTGGCCTCACCCTCCAAGAGACTGATATTTGTGCAAATGCTGCAGGAATGTTGACTTTCTCTGCTAAATTAAGGTACTATTGCACCACCTAGAGATTTGCCTGTGACAAAAGAGTCATTAACTTTGCTAAGTTTGTTGGTTTGATATGACATGCAACTGTACCACAACAGGTGGGCTTTCTATGGTGTCTAGAACTTTCTCATTGACATTGTCCTCCACAGAGTAGAGCTTACACTAGTGTTCCATCTATCTTTTCAACTTTTATTATGATCAGTGATGACATCTTGCCTTTGTTTTAAATGCAGCTGTTTGTTTGCTGATAGACCTGTTGGCTTTTTGATTCTTCCATACACATCCCTAGCATTCACTGTGTCAAAGAACATCTCATTATTCTTACAAAGTAGTAATCAGTAATCATTGTCATGAGGTCCAGCAGTGTGTTGGAGTATACTTTGAGCAGCTTTTAATGCATTCAAAGTCTTCTGTCTCAGATCTCTGATAAATCCTGAGAAGGTCCTGCTTGGTTTTAATGAAGAGGTTCACATTATTGTGATGGAATCTAAACCAATCAGCATTATTTCACTCTTGCTTCCAGTGTGTCACATGTGGCTAATATCATGGTTTCTCAAAATTATGTTCATTTTGCCTTTGCACTCTGTGGGGCATAAGGATATTAGTTCAGTTGAGGACTATTGGTTTTTATCTGAGAACAATATTTCATACTAAGGAGTGATCTTTATCACGGTCACTGGTATGGTAACTGCATGTCTTGTGAATGTTGATCAGAAAGTCAGGTGATAATCACATTTAGCTGGAACTAGTGCCTAATCTTGGATGTCTCCAGGACACTTTATGCCATTGTTTGGTCTGAAAGACAAGGTTTGATTAGGTGTAGTCAGCATGGATTTGTGAGTGGGAGATCATGCCTCACAACTTTGTTAGAGTTCTTTGATGAAGTGACCAGGAAGGTTGACGAGGGCAGAGCGGCAGGCATAGTCTATACGGATTTCAGTAAGGCCTTTGATAAGGTTCCACATGGTAGGCTGCTCTGGAATGTTAGACCATATGGAATCCAGGAGAAGCTGGCAAATTGGATACACAATTGACTTGATTGTAGGAAGTAGAGGGTAATAGTGGAAGGATGCTTGTCGGACTGGAGACCTCTGACTAGTGCAGTGCCTCAGGGGTTGGTGCTGGGCCCATTACTGTTTGTTATCTGTATCAATGATTTGGATGAGAATGTACAAGCCATAATTAGTAAGCTTGCAGATGGCATTAAAACAGGCAGTGTCGTGGACAGTGAGGAAACTCGTCAGAAATTGCAGCAGGACCTTGATCAGCCGAGGAAGTGGGCCAAGAAATGGCAAATGAGTTTAATATAGACAAGTGTGAGGTCTTGTGTTTTGGAAAGCCAAATCAAGGTAGGAGTTTCATGGTGAATGGCAGGGCCTTAAGGAGTGTAGTGTAACAGAGGAACTTTGAAGTTCAGGTGTACAGTACACTGAAAGTGGAGTCACAGGTAGACAGGGCAGTGAAGAAGTCTTTTGGCACACTGGTTTCCATCAGTCAGGGCATTGAGTATAGAAGTTCGAGATGTGTACGATCATGAGAGGCAAGGATAGGGTGAATGGACTCAGTCGTTTTCCCAGGGTTGGAATTGAGGACGAGAGGGCATCAGTTTAAGGTTAGAGGGGAAAGAATAAAACGGAATCGGAGGGGCAACTTTTTTTAACAGAGGATGGTACGCACATGGAATGAGCTGCCAGTGGAAGTGTTTACTTCAGGTACTTTAACAACATTTAAAAAGCATTTGGACAAATACAAGAACAAGAAAGGATTAGAAGGATATTGGCCAAGTGCAGGGAAATGAGATTAGCGTGGATGGATATTTTGGTTGGCATTGACCAGTTTGGGCCAAAGGGCTGCAGGACTCTATGATTCAAAGTAAATAGACTGCTGGGTCTATTCGGTTTTAAAATAATCCAGTGATTTTTGAGACTTCCTTTGAGGACAACTTTCTATCCAATGAAATACTTACATTCTGGACAATCAGTTTTTAGCCATTGATCATTGAGATAGGCCCATGTGGAAAATGGAATGATACATTAGCATTATTCTTCTAAGCCACTATTAACATTGTCTTCCAAAGGCTCCAGTAGGTTGGTTAAATGTGAGTTAGTCTTTTCTCAAACTATGCTGATTCTTTTCTATTTAGCCAGGAGAAAGTCAGGACTGCAGATGCTGGAGATCTGATTCAAGAACTGTGTCGCTGGAAATGCGCAGCAGGTCAAACAGCATCTCCAGTCACCTTTAGAACACTGTAAAATTCAGATCATCCTTCTGAAGAAGGACTTATATCTGAAACGTTGACTGTCCTGCTTCTCAGATGCTGTCTGACCTGTTGTGCTTTTCCAGTGCCACATGTTTTGTCTTTTATACTTGGCCTGATCTTTGTCTGTTAGATCTCATTTTCAAATCCTTTCCTACAACAGAAGTTAACTTGACTGTTCACTAGCTTCAGTCTTGTATCTTCAACATTCTGTTCAATTGTGTATTAATATTAACAACTGCCAATCTCACTTGAATTTACCAAACTTACAAGAATGTCATTTGAATATTGACCAACTTCAGACCTCACATTGTTTCAGGTTCGAAGTTGTTAGAGCAGGCAATTGGCCTGTTTATTAACTATTTAAAACCTTGCCATACTTTGTTGTTTGCTTCCTTGTGCTGTTTAGGTTCTTCTGCATCATTTATAGAAACTTGTTGTTTAATTGCCTGTCAATTTCCTCATCTTGACAAAAGTGAGGACTGCAGATGCTGGGAACCAGAGTTTAGATCAGAGTGGTGCTGGAAAGGCACAGCAGGTCAGGCAGCATCCGAGGAGCAGGAAAATCGACATTTTGGGTAAAAGCCCTTCATCAGGAATAGAGGCAGGAAGCCTCCAGGGTGGAGAGATAAATGGGTGGGGTGGGGCTAGGGAGAAGGTAGCAAAGAGTACAATAGGTGAATGGGGGTGGGGATGGAGGTAATAGGTCAGAGAGGAGGGTGG